>NC_089837.1:296025540-296195540 GCF_035609145.1 Eleutherodactylus coqui
GTACATTTAAAACATTTTTTTCTTCTTAAAGGTTTGCTTTTATGTCGCCACATTCTAAGAGCCATATTAATTTTAGTTTTTCATTGCCAGAGCCCTAGAAGGCCTTTTTTCTGTAGGATGAACTCTAGTCCTCATTTATCTAATTTTTAGGAAGTACTGGTGGAGTCAAGATTGAAGGGGGGGGGGGGGGTGCTTAGATTGACAGGGGGTCCTGGCAGCCCACTAAGTAGAAAAGCAAAATCCAAGGACTTACTGTGATAAGGATACATCGGCCTGGGGTTGCAGCCACGTAGCCCAAGGTGCAAGGCTCTACCCCAGCACCAGCACAAAAGGCAGGCCCCCTACCCCGAAGGCCACAGCGCCGGGGAAGAGTGTCTGAGAGACGGCTGCCGCTGTGTGCACCAGCAGAGCAAAAATGGGACAGAGCAGCGGGAAACTGAGGTGTGACAGGCGCCAACGTCCACTCTGCAGGCAGCCAGGATGAAACTTACAGGCTCTGTCTGGGACAGAGGGCTCATGCGGCAGTCGGCCGGGACGCATCCGGTGTGACAGGTGGCCGCGTGAACTCAGCAGGTAGGCTCAGCCCGGGACTAAGGGCTCATCTGGCGGTCGGGAGGGACGGATTCCTCTGAAGTGTCACGGGACCCAGAGGTGGGAGTCCATGCTGCTGCGTGTGCCTTTTTTTTGCCTGCTGTGCTGCCTTACCGTGAGGCTTACTTTTCTTCTTAGCCTTACATTCTGAGCAGTGAAGAAAGCAAGGCTAAGTGGAAAAGCAATCCTCACACTAAGGCAGCACGGGCGGCAAAAAGCTATGCACATTGTGTTTCTAGGACCTTCTAGCCTTGACCCAATCGGGAGCTAGGGGTGTGAGGGGCGTTCCTCCTGTCAAACCCCTAGCTCCTGGTGGCGTCAAGATACAATAATACCAGCAGTAACATAGAAGTGGCTATGCACAATAATCTATCTCTAATAAAATTATGTATTTCTTTCCATCTCCTGTTCTATTTCAGGGCAGTTACTTCTGAACGAATGGTCTGCTTATAAAAATAGTGCAGCAAATACATAGAAAACACATGGACCAAATATTCCAGAAATAAGAGAATAAGCTGAACAGTACAAAGAACTGTTCCTCCTCTTTTAAATCTAGGCCTACTTCACACGGGCTACAAACTGCCTGTATGTGAAGCCCAGGGTTTCCAATGAGTTCTTTCAAGCTACAAAACATCTCATGTGAAAGAACCCATTGGAAACCATGAGCTTCAGAAACATGCGTTTGTAGTGAGATTTTGCAGCCGTGTGAAAGAGGCCTAATTATACTCACCTGGTCCTCTGTTTCCACAGTGCCCTCCCGATGAAACATACGCACAGCACAAAATTTGACTCTTCTCAGATTGCCGTGCGCATGCTCCCCATACACTTCTTTGCAGAGAATATTTAAAAAAAAGAAAGAAAAAAAAAACACAGCAAATACACATCCCCCAGATCCTTATCACTTCTCCATAACTTAGTTCATGGTGCTATTTGGAGGTGACAGATTCCCTTTAACAACAAGTTTCCAATACCCAAAGTTGTTAGAGTCTACAAAATATTCAATGGCCCTAAAGTGATCAAACAGAACAAACTAAAAATGTAATAAATAGAACTGGTTATTACGAGTTCATATCGGACCTTGTTAATGAGACATTAGAACAGCAAAAGGGGGTGGAGGGGAGTAAACATAATATTTGTGAAAAATGTTTTCTTTTGACAGAAGTGCATTTGTTCTTATGGAATTACTATGCAATTCAAGGCAATCTCATTGCAGGTAATGTAGTTCAAAGTAATATCATAATAGTGCGGAATGGGAATGACAAAAATACAGCTTTTGCACTATCCCATCGGCCACATCTCCGTTACCAACTATATATTTAATTATATGTCCAATTTTATATTATTTCTATCATGGTCATATTTGCTTGTGAATTCTTTGTTACATCATAGTTCCATCATGTCTTGATGGGCCGATAGAATCGTTAATTAACCCCTTGAGTGGCAGGTTTCCTACCACCCTGTCGTGCCCACCAGGGCAGGTTTTTTAAAATGGTCTAATCATTGAATTTCAACTAGTTTTGCAGTTGCGTCTCAAGAGCCATAACTTTTTCATTTTTCCATTGACATGGCCATATAAGGGCTTGTTTTTTGCGGGACAAGTTGTGATTTTTTAAACAGGGGGGAGGAAAAAAAGAATGGAGAAAAAAGAAAAAAAAGGGGCCATGTCATTAAGGGGTTAAATAATGTATTAACTTCCTTCTCTGGGTCATTACGACGCACACGGATACCACATGTGTGATTGTATTTTTGATTTTTTACAAAGTAAAGGGAGACAAGTGTTTTTTTAATTTTTTTAAATAATTTTTTTCCTTTTTTTTTTTAAATTTTTTTAAAATTTTTTTTTTTTTTGTCCCTTTAGGGGACTTTCACAGGGACCCATCAGGACCCCTGATCACATTCCGGGGGTCCGATGGTGACAGCCCTTTACATGCTGCAGTGACAGCCCTTTACATGCTGCAGTCACATAGACTGCAGCATGTAAAGGGTTAACACAGCAGAGATCGGAGGTTTTCTCTGATCTCTGCTGTAAGAGCTAGTACCTAGCTGTCCTCTGACAGCCAAGCACCAAGCTCTCCCTGCCACAGAGACCATCGGCTTGCTTCTGACAAGCCGATGGTCTCTATGGCAACTTGTAAACAAAGCAGGACATTGCCGACATGTCGGCAATATCTTCTGCTGGTTTTTCAAAGCCCTTGCTTTGTTCTCTGTGGGTCTGTGCAGGCAGAGCACACTGTCACAGTTTGTGGCATTGTGATCTGCAGCTCCCATAGTGATACATAGCCCGGAAATCTTCCGGGCTATGTTGCTATGAGCAGTAGAGCTCGTCCCCGGAAATTTTCCGGGCGTGCCACTCAAGGGGTTAATGGGGCTAGTAAACTTATTTAAAAGGGCTAATTCAGGGAAAACAGGTTTTTCTATCGGACCCCCTCACCCGATTGCCTGTCACACTCTGGAGGTCTCCTCTGTATTGCAGCCTCCTCCTGTTTGATGCTTATCAGAAACCATCTTGAGAGTGAAATTTTTTACTTTCATTTTCAAATCAATCCCATGGATGCATTGGCTAGAGGCTATACCATTTCTGCCTGCTGGGATGACAATTAAATCATTAAATTCTATATGCTATGGGCCGTAAGTGTGCAGTCAAGAGAATAAGTTGTGACTTCCACCATTATAACTGGGTGATAGAAGTGGTGTGATCATCATCAGTAACTGTGAAAGGGACTTTTCACATGGGACAGGGGCGCACGATGCACAGCAAGCTCCGGTAAATTCCACACCAAAATCCACAGCTACCTGCAAATGTTGATGTGGCATTGAAAATGGCTTAAAACCTGCCTGCAATTCCACATGAAAATCTGTAGTTAGACCCACGGAATCTGGTGAGAAATTTCACAGCTGCGGATTTCGCTGCTTCTTGTGGCATATTTCTGTCCCGTGTGAAAGGTCCCACGGAAAAAAGTCTGTCTCCATTTAGGCAGTTTCTGTGGTAGGGTCTATGTAAGCGCAAAACAGACTGAGAAGTTGACTAGTTTCAGAATGTATAACTCCACGCAGATCTAAGCCGGACGGAACGGAGATGACATAACCATATGAGGTGTAAAAAAAAGGGGTCAGGAGTTTCAGATAGAAAAGAACTAACCAAGGTAATACTAACTCACTTATATAGACTACTCTCATTACCAAGTATTAGCTCTCGATTGTTTAACAGGCGCGGGCTCATGCACACTAGGGTTATGACTTTTTCCAATTTTTTTCAAATTTAAAAGCCTGTGGTGGCAAACGATGACTTAGCATATAACTCTCAAAAACTATTTTAATTTTGTTAAATTGTAAAGAAAACCTTTGACCTAACGAGATGTTTAGCCTGAAGCATGAAATCTGAAAATAAAATACATACCATTAGACATGAGAAACCGAATATAGAGCCTCACTAACCAGCACTTACCCATCCTCTGCGACTCGTTATTTAAACTTTGCACATGACCTAGTAACCTCGCTGACAGACATTCTTGTATTCAAGCTTGAATTAACCCTTTCCTAGTGGATAGGCTTATTTTCTTTATTATGTTTTACAATGTATGAACGCCTATTTGTTATTTGCCGTATATGGCAAAAATGAAATTATATTGGGTGCAGGAGGTTTTTACATGACCAAAAGAAAATAACACCGGAAAACTAACATATAGGCAAAAGTTCATGAAATGTAACATCAGAAAAATTTATATTTAGAAAAAAGTTAAAAAGTCATAACCCTAATGCACACTGTTTGACAGATTGTACGATTGCACTAATGCTATGATGCTTGACACATTGCCTTAGCTCACATTTGCATGTAGGAATTGCATAATACACAAGTGCAAAAAAAGAACACAGCATGTTCTATTTTGCTGTGTATTACGCAGGAGACAGACCATTGTTCTCTATGGGTGCTTAATCAATGCTGCTCATATGCATCGTTGCAAAGCGACAGCACAAGAAATTTAAACCAAAAAGGTAAAAAATGCACAGGTGCAATACAATATCACTGCCATACACGGCAATAAACTAGGTCACCACCGGTCCACAGCAGTAAAATGCTGACTCACATAGCGTTTTATGTATATGGCCATGTGAGCCCGGCCTTATGGTTTGGTCTTGTACTTGTAAATTTCTTTTTTTATCCTTTGCCTTTCTTAGATGGTAATTTGTATCATGATGGTGATGTGGCTTAACGTGGTGTATGTTACATAGTATATGGAAAAATTTACATCCGTTTTTAAAATAATCTGTTCCTAGACTAGCTGCACGCGACCGGGTCAGATTCTGCATGCGAGAGCCAAAAAGTGGAATCAGGCTATGAGCGTGGCCGTCGACTTCGCGTACCTGCTTTCTCCCTTACGGCAGATGACCGCGGCAGCTCGCAGTTTGTTATGCACAGTACAGGATTCTTTTTAAATATTTATTTTCCCACGCCATCGCTAGGCGATGATGTAGGTACCCATGGCCTATTAGCAACGTCAATTGCAGGTGGAGCGCGGGTCAAGCGGCTCCCATTTACTTCAATGCAAGCTATCCGTGCGGATCCCACTGAAAAACAGAACATGCTGCGATTTTAAATCCGCTTGCGGAAATCAAAAAGGCTATCCACTCATGTGAGCAGGTATGCGAATGTTCTATTTTTTCAATGTGTGTGGAATACTGCAGATAGTCCGCATGGGTGACTATCGCAGATTCTGCAATTTAAATCTGCCCGTTTGCAACAGGCCTAATTCAGAATTAAGAGCCTGTGATGATAAGTTTTTATTAAACAATGAGTTTAATTCTCCTATAGTACAAAGGAGGACATTCAGACCCAGATTAGACCTTTCAAGCTCACCACATCTAACACAAACACTGTTCAAATAGCATAAGGTGCTACAAGAACACACCCACCAATTTACGGTTACCCCACAATTACATGAATGCATAAAAACATGTACACAAAATACATACATGAAATAGAGCACATGCAGTTAGTCTGGCCCGCTTCAGGCATCCGGTATACACACAGTGGAATGAGGTTTTGCTGGCGTCACAATCGTACTACCACGCCTGCGCGAGACCACAGAATATCGAGATCCAATTTTCGGATGCCATGGTCAGAAAGGTGGGCGAGAGCTTACTTCTTGACCTATACACCAACGTTACGGATCACAATAGTCTTCTAATGTACGACTGTACATACCCAGGCTCAACCAAAAACTCACTCCCTTGGAGCCAACTTTTACAGGTCCGTAAGGTTACCCATGATGACAGAATTGATATCAGGCTTAATGAGATGTGCAAAAAATTTCTAGCTAGAGGATATCCAAGATCCCTTCTAGGGGAAGCCAAATTGAAGGTTAGGACCTTCACTCAACAAAATTTAATAACACCGAAATCCTGAATTAGAGTTTGTGATAGGATCCCCTTTATTACTACCTTCAACGATCTTAGATCAAAAGTCAGATCTATTATTCGTAAGCACTGGCCGAAGCCAACGTTAATGTACCTGACTTCAAAATGTTTCTTATAATGGCATAAAAGAGAGGTCCGAATATAGGTAACCAAAGTGACGTGTGCATTGTTTGACAGTGGTCAGGGTTCCACACAGCGAACATTAAATGAGATAGTTTTAGACATCCTCTTCGTGGAACCAAATATCCTTTACGTGAGCGTTTCACCTGCACTTCTAGCTTCGCAATCTATTTGATTACGTGTTTGTGTGGTCTCGCCTATGTGGGTGAGACCACAGCGGAAGTTTGCTCACGTATAATCAAACATACCGTATATACCGGCGTATAGGACGACTTTTGAACCCCGAAAAATCGGGTCTGAAGTCGGGGGTCGTCTTATACGCCGGTAATACCAAAAAAAAAAAAAGTGTAAAAAAAAAAAAATTTCATTACTCACCTCCCCCGGCGTTCTGGCGCGCTCCGGCAGGATGTCGCTCGCTCCTCGTCCCCGGCGCAGCATTGCTTTCTGAATGCGGGGCTTGAAATCCCCGCTTCCAGAAAGCTAGTACACACGCCGGCAGCCATGACAGCATTGAATGGCTGTGATTGGCTGAAGGCGCACGTGTTAGCAATCACAGCCATTCAATGATGTCATTGAATAGTGTGATTGGCTGAAGCCACGTGTGTTTTAGCCAATCACAGCCATTCAATGATGTCATTGAATAGTGTGATTGGCTGAAGCCACGTGTGTTTTAGCCAATCACAGCCATTCAATGATGTCATGGCTGCCGGCGTGTGTATTAGCTTTCTGGAAGCGGGGATTTCAAGCCCCGCATTCAGAAAGCAATGCTGCGCCGGGGACGAGGAGCGAGCGACATCCTGCCGGAGCGCGACAGAACGCCGGGGGAGGTGAGTAATGAATTTTTTTTTTCTCCACTGTATACCGGCGTATAAGGTGACAGTTGGGGGGTCGTCTTATACGCCCCGTCGCCTTATACGCCGGTATATATAGTAAATCTACGATCCGGAGGGGTATAAAGATTTACCACTGCCTAAACATTTTAAAGATAAAAACCATGCAAACGTGATTTTATGGTTCCAAAACAGCTGATAACCCGACCATCAGTTTTTGGCATTACTTACAATTCGTAGGTGGTTCAATAATTCTTGTCTATGAGATTAATAATGCATCTTTCAGTTCAGTGAATGTAAATTTTCCGTAAAAGTGGCAAGCTAAGTTTTTTTCACATGCTTTAAAAGAAACTGCTAAGAATCTTAAAAGGGCACTTTGATAATTAGGGAGGGTGGGGCCGCTTCAATTTGGTAATGGATCCGACTCTAGATTCCGCTTCTGGATCTAAATTACCTTCCCCGATAGTCCTGTAGACGGAGGAACTGTATGATGTTTGGCAAACTCTTGAAAGCTCTAAAAGAGACAATTCCTTTGTATATTTGCTTCATTCCTATTGAAGATTGATTTGTTTCCTTTGGATGCCAGAGGATTGAGGGAGGTTATACGGATTGAGATTGGAACCTTCATCTGGTCGAATCATGGCCTAGTGTCATTATCACTACACAAGAAGTTTCCCTATTCTCCTTCCTTTCCTTGCAGACTTAATGAATATATTTTTTCCCACCCAGAAAATGAATCTAGAAATTCGAAAGGTTATGCCTCAGTCAGTTTCTAGTGTCTTCTCATCATGGAATGCCCACAAAGCCTATATGAGTGTATTACAAAATACTGTTCTAGGGCGAAAAGAGAAAAAAAAAATTATTAACTTCATTGACCTCTCAAATTAATGCCATTGACTCCCTTAACACTACTAATCCCACACCTGAGAGAACAGAAGAGATATTTAGGTTGCGAGCCCAGCTTCAGATTCTTTTGGTGGTAAAACATCATTTTGCTTTTCAAAAAATGAAAATGCAATTTTAGGCACATGATAATTGCACAGGGGCACTACTGGCCAAACAACTTCTAAAATCTAAGGAAAGTATTAAGATATCTTTTCAACTCTGGCGGGCAGAACTCATCACCAAGAAATTCCTAATGCATTTGCCTCATAACTCTTCTAAGAAAAGATAAACAGAGAAAATAGAATATGCACCAACCCCAATTGAAAGAAATTTCAGCAGATAGGTGATAAAAATTGATTGTTGTACAACCAACCTATTTAAAAGAAAACCTGTTGCCACTCATTTTCCTACAACTCTATGGCTGAATGCACATGGGCAGAAATTCTGCACAAGATTTTGCACAGAATTTTTGCAGTTGCACGCTGCCATAGGATTGCATTTGTTTATGCAATCCTACGCAAACAGCCGCGATTTGACCGTGTGAAAACAAAATCAGGGCATGTCCTATTTCAGTGCAAGCCTCGCAGAGGCTCGCACTGCCACGTTGTTTCTGCACTGCGCATGTGCGGCTGTGCGCCAGCCGGAACAGCGCAGACCAGAGAGAGAGGACAGGTAAGCAAGAGGTCAATGCAGGTGCATGGGTTGAATCCCGCTGCGAGAATCTCGCAGTCGTAATCTGACCCAGCTGTCTGCATTCACCCAATGTTGTAGAAATAACATATGAAAGGAATAACGCATAGTTAAGGGGGTTGTCCCGCGGCAGCAAGTGAGGTTATACACTTCTGTATGGCCATATTAATGCACTTTGTAATATACATCGTGCATTAAATATGAGCCATACAGAAGTTATATACTTACCTTCCCTGCGCTGGCGTCCCCGTCTCCATGGCGCCGACTAACGCTGCCTTCTCCTTCCATTAGACGTGCTTGCGCTGTGCGGTCTTCTGCTCTGTTCAATGGGGCTTCTCCGGTGTGCTCGCGCCGGAGAGCTGGTCTGCGCATGCGCAGAAGACATGTGCGGCGCGAGCACGCCGGAGCGGCCCCATTGAACAGAGCAGAAGACCGCACAGCGCAAGCGCGTCTAATGGAAGGAGAAGACAGCGTTAGTCGGCGCCATGCAGACGAGGACGCCAGCACTGGAGGGGGTAAGTGTATAACTTCTGTATGGCTCATATTTAATGCACGATGTATATTACAAAGTGCATTAATACGGCCATACAGAAGTGTATAACCCCACTTGCTGCTGCGGGACAACCCCTTTAAATATGCTCCAGAATTGTTATTTCATGAAGACTACAATATTTCCTAATGTAGACACATCAGAAGAGCCAACAGGTCCTATTTAAAAGAATGCTTCATATTTACTACAAACTAGAAAGCGTTACCGGTTGTTCTGTTATTTCCTGTCCATTCTCCATGACTGCAGTGCTCCTTAGGCCAATGAAGTCTTCTATACCATGAGCTAAAAATAAAAATAAATCATTCACTCAATGTATTTAAAAGCATCCTGCAGTATGATAAAGACACTGGCTTTAAAAATAGCCGTTCATTTTTTTATATATATGAAAATGAATGAAAAAACTGATATTTACATAAAACGGTAAAATATTTACCCAAGCACCAAAATGTTTTTAAATCATGGCAATACAGTTTTTCCCCTAAAATAAGCCCTAGCAAATAGAAAAAAAAGCAAACATCAATATTCCCCTAGCCGGCAGCTGAGTCTCTCGTGCTGGTCCCCAAAGCTGCAGCAGGCAGCTGTGTCCTCTGCAATGACACACAACTGTCCTTCTGGTAAGGAGGCTTTGAATACCCCGCCTCCAGCAAGGCAGTGCTGTGATTGGATCGATCGCCAGCCAAACAGAGCTGGCGCTCGATCATTCATAGCCATTCAGTGAATGACATCACTGAATGGCTGTGATTGGCTCATCGAGTGCCAACTCGGATTGGCTGAACCACAGCGCTCGTGAGCCAATTACAGCATTAGCTTGCTGGAGGCGGGGTATTCCAAGCCCAGTTACCAGAAGGCAAGTTCTGTGTGAACGCTGAGAGCACTGCAGCCTGCTGCATCGCCACCGGAGATCAGCAGCACCAGGGATCCCGACGCCGCTGACCAGGTGAATATAAGACAGCGTGTTATTGTCAGGGAAACATGGTGTATGTACAGTACATGTTGACTTTATTGCCAATGCACAAAAGCATCGTATCAAGCTTACCCAAATTAATATCACAATCAACAAAATGCTATTATTTAACCCCCAAGTGACAAGCCTATTGTGTTCCTTAAGGACCAAGCGATTTTTATTGATGCCAATAACACATTGTCATCCACGATATTCCATCAAAATTGAGGAATAAAACAAGGGGATCACAGAAATAAGAAGGCAAGGCTTGAACAAAATCACAGAGAATCCCATCCACATAAATGCTAACCTTCCGTGTGACAGAATTCACTCCCATAACCCAGAATTGGCATCTACATGGATAGGATAACTTGGGCCTGCTGCGCCTTCTGAATGAGTGCTACCGTATATGGCACATAAGCAATTCACCGAGCATACCAGTTTTATAGCTCATACACCCAATTTATATGGTACGCATGTCAGGAGCCTTTTTCATCCACTAAACTTTAGTATCATGTTTTAACCCCTTAAAGACCAAGCACAGTAAATATACGACACTAGGTCCTGGAGATTAATCCTGGCCGGTAGCAAAAATACAGCACGGGATTAACGCCTCTGCTCCTGCAATCAGACAGGAGCAGGTTGGGTGCTCAGCTGTCAGGACCCGGAGAGGAAGGCAAAAGTGGTTTTTGACAGCTTCTGCCTTTTCTCTCCAAGGATACACAGCGCTAAATGAGCACTATGCACTAAAGACTAGTACCAGTGTTTCTGGCGGTGCAATGCGCTACTCACTAATGTAAGTGAGAAGGAGTGGAGTTGGTCAAAATATTTCTGTGCAAATAGTAAGCTATTACCATTATTTGCAATTTTGCTGAACATGCGATTTACGATCTTCAGCTGCTTGCGGGGACATGTTCACTTTTTTCTTTTGCATATCAGCTGCATGTGATTTACAAAGTTCAGCAGCTCACTGATGAGACATGTTCGCTTGTTGCTTTCGCAGATCAGCTGCGAAAGATTTACAGCTGGTTGCTGAGGTGACATCGTGGCTTGTCTCTGTCACTTATCACATTACCACATGTAACTCACCCAGTCATTCATCGACAGGAAGTCGGGCGCAGTGCTCATTTTTTTGTTTTTGAATCCCCTGCTTTCCCGCGGCATGTCCACAGTGACAGCTGCGGGGACGGCTTCCATTGACTTCAATGAGGAGAGACGAGCGGGGGCGGAGCTAATTCCCAGAACTTAGCCCTGCCCCCGTCCTGTCTACTCTCATTGCAAATAGTGCAGAGGGTGGAGAGGAGGCAGAGAGAGGGCAGGAGCTCAGCGCACTGCTCCCAGCTCTTCCAGCCTCCTCCCCCTGCAGTAAGACGCCGAATATCGACTGGCGTGAATACGCGGCCAATATCCGGTCATCTGAATGCGCCCTTATGTGTATATACACTGCGTAAAGACTCAAGTAAACTTTTTATTTACACGTTTGTTAATGGGAACAAGTCTTTGTAATCTCTATAATATGCAGAGAACATAACTCCTTGATTTCAATGGGTTTGCTCAGATCTCCTTTTTTTAACGCAGGCATTACATGCGCATGAAAAGAAAATTAATTTAAAAAAGCATGTTTTACTCTTGTACACAGTGGCACACCAAAGGTTCCCAAAGAAGTCTATGTGGGTGTGCAAATGTGTGTGCAATGCACAAGGAGATGAGCAATACGCTGCACAAGTCTGTGGGAACACAAACATCTGGAACTCATCAAACTAAATAGCTCTTTAAATTGGGGGCATAGTTGTGTTTTGTGCACAAAAAAAAAAAAGCCCTGTGGGCACAAAGGCTACAGTACAGTACACCGATATGCCTGCAAAAAAAGTGTTTACAGCGCAAGTACATTGTGCTGAGTTGGGTGCAAATTGCACATATGCCCATGTGTAGGCGCCCTTAAATGGAGAAAAACAGAAAACAAAGCTGAAAAAGTCTAAAGTGTATATAAGAATTGGTTACCATAACAAATGAAACCTTATATATGAACTGGAACGGCTTCACTATATCCAAGCTGCTTGATAACAATCTGACCTGCTTAAAAATCCTTGCATTTATATAACAACCAAAAGGAGAGGGTAAAAAAAAAATCTGAACTAATCCCTAGTGTGATGCAGGCAATTTACTTCAGATCATACTGACAAGGCTCTTAAAAATGATGGCATTGCAGTTTTTGAACCAAAGCCAGAAGTGGATCTAACAGGGAGGAGAAGTCCAGTAGGTTTGGATTTCCTGCGGTCGGCTGGCAGTGGCAACTTGCAAGTCGAACCTGATCTCATTCACATTCATTAGGTCCCAATGATGCAGAGTTGCACAGCAATGTTAGGCCACATGACTAGTGTTGCGGGCCAATGTCACATGGCAACTTTTGTGGTGTGACATGAAGATCACAATTTGCTCTACAACATCACATCTATAGATTGTCAATGCAGGCGCGTTGCAATATGAGACATGACTGTTGCAAAAAATCCAAAATTGTTAGATCTTTAGTCACATCATAGACTGCAATGCAAGATGCCTTCAACCTGCCTGTGATCTGGGAAGTCACTACTGGAAAAGAAGCAACCCAACAACGACAGGAGAAGGTCCACCGATCAGCAAGTTATCCCATATTCTGCAGACAAGAGACTTGTTACTCTGGTAAAAGAGGTTGCAAAAAAACAATACAGGCATCACTGAAGCTACTTCATACAGCAAATTCAGTATCAGACGTAGATTTTTCTGCACAAGACTGCATTTGCTTCGTGTCTTGCAGGTAACTCAATAGGACCATTAAAAATGAGCACGTACAAGGAGGCAGTCATCTCTTTTTCTATCACTCATACTGCTTATTGGCCTGGCTAACAATTGGAGCTGTCCAACAGCCCCGCATTGCTGGCTCAGTATGAGCCTTAGGCTGGCTGGACACGACCAGATTTGAATTGTGGAAGCCGCGATGGTCACCCGCGCAGACGATCTGCGGTATTCCGCACACATTGAAAAAAAAATAGACCATTCGCGTGTCCGCTTATATGAGTGGATAGTGACTGTGATTTCTGTGAGCAGATTTAAAAATTGCATGTTCTATTTTTCCATGTATAACACCTACAAAAGCCCTATTGTTCTCCACAATGTATTCTGAATACAATGTATACGTAACTACTTTGGGTATTTGCAATATTTTTTTTTTTTTACACATGTTGCTAGAAGACATTCGAAGGAAATTAAAAAGAAAGCAGGAAGTTGTAGGCAGACCGAGCAGGAGCCTCCAGGGACCACTAACCCATCCAAGCTATAGTGTGTGGATATAGGAGGCCACAATACTACCCTGGCTACGCTTAATATGAGCAAACTCAAAGCTCTGATGCATCAGACGTGGCTGTGCAAAAGTCGAAAAAACTAGTCAAGCCTGTAGTGAAGACATGGTTCTTAGAGCACAATTCTCACCAACACAGGAAAGCACAAGAAACTGGCACCTGTGTGGCCATATGAGCGCTAGAAGGGTGTTTCCACGGGGTAGGGCAACTTTTGACATCATTTGCCTGCTTGTGAGTGTAACATATTTAGTACAAACATATGTGTACAAAATCTCACATGTGGGTAAACCGCTGCCAATGTTAGGCTGCGTATTACAATACGGTCGTGTGAGCCCAGCCTTATACTGATTTGACAGAGGCCAAAAGTTTGACCGCGACCTAGTAAATGGGGGCCTATGGAAATATGTAGGCATATAGACATTATATGCATTCAGTCAAATAGCTCATTTTTCCCCTCTTTCATACCTATCCATCTCATTGGCTTCTTCTCCATCATATCCATTTCTCATGGCTTCATTCATATTACGGCTGTTACTCCCACCGCGACATGTCAATTATATCGCGGTTTCCGCTGCGGCATCCCTTCTCTCTATGGGAGAGATTTGCACAGCAGAATACAAGCAGAAAAGCGGCTTCCAACCCGCACCAAATGGCAGGGGTTTTGAAGTAGCCTTTCCGCTGCAGAAATCTTACAGAATGTCCGTGCGGTCCCGCTGCGGACATTCCACAAGATTTCTGTCCCATGAGAACCCAGCCTTCATGAAGTGTTAGCATGTGGTGCATGACTGACTTTTCTCCAGGTATGCCTAGAGCAGGGGTGCACAACTTTTTTTGGTCTGAGGGCCACATTGAACCACCTCCAACTGCCACAAGGGTATACTCATCTGAGACATTAATGGTACATGCCATAATAAACTGAAGTACGTTTCACTTCCAGGACTCTCACCTATTAGGAGAATGTGGGCCACCCCTCCCCAATCCGTAATCCAGAAAGGAGACAATGAATGTGGCTCTGTCCATTGTAGAAGACGATGTCAAAGTAACAGCCTGGTATTTCATAAGCCCTATAAACTACAATGAAGAGAGCTGTATGTATATACGATACCTCTAACTCATATACCCATTTCTGGAGTGCCATACTGGTCAACATTATTCTCCTGATATATAGGGGACTAGACATGGCTACACAGGGCACCCTTAGTACTAGTCCGTTCCTGTTGCCCTGCTATGTGCCACTCCTCTTCCCTGACATGGAAACTACATGCAAGCAGCCACACAGACAATTGTGGGCCGGCGCATATTTTGCACAACTGGCATAGATCATAAGAACCATGGGACTATTTTAACCTGTTCCCAAACACCTGTTGAGTGGTGTTAAACCTTAATAGGGTCACATATGAATGAAGACTTGCACCCCAAAATGGATCCCCGTTTGTCCCATGTTCAGAGACCTACCCATTGTAGCCCTAATCTACTTATAGGACACATGGCTAGACCTATAATGCAGGGAACACCCGTTGGATTAATAATAAATTCCAGGCCCAATTGCTTACTTAAAAATACCCCCCCCCCCCACGCCCTTTTTGGTGTTCCCCAAATCTTAGATAAAAGTAATAATGTAAACTTAGTGGTATGTCTGAAGACAGGGGTAATTACGGGGGCCTGGCTGGGATGGGCACGTGGGGCAATAAAATCTGGTATCCCTCCTCCTCTCATGCTTTTTTCTTGACCTCAGTGGCAGAAATGGGGTGTAGGAAGTGGCGCACACAAAAGGCACTCAACAAGCTGCAGCTGAAACTGCAGGAAGGTGAGCGTTCCCAGGGTTTCCTGTAAATTACGTATTACAGGTAGCGCTCTGATTAATGCCTGTCTCATATGGCAGGATGTGGAATCCGCTTGCGGAGGCCCGCAGCAGATTCCAGCTGTGAGCCCGGCCATGGCCCTGCATATGGCCGCGTAATGTACTGTGCATAACTGTGTACTCACATAGGCGGTCATGAACAGTACACCTTTTTTTTTTGTTTGTATCTTCCGCGCTGCCGCTTAGTGATGACGCGGGTACTTGCAGCTAGTACATAATGTAGTTACGTATGGTCTATGGGTATATCTGCAACCATGGAGCAAAATGGTCTCTATGTCACGAATATCCGCGGTAAAATAGAACCTGCTGCGTTCCGTTTTCTACAAGTGGATTGCATAATTCCAACTTGCTAATGTGAGCGGAATTGTATTATCCAATGCATTTGATTGATCCGCGTATTACTGCAGATCAAACGCATGCGGAATCCTTAATTCCAATCCATGCGAAACCGGCCTAAGGTAGATCGCTACCTTTTTATCATGTGACCGGGGACCACTTAACAAGGCCACCGGTCACTGCTCCAGGCTCTTGGCTACCTTTGGTATTTGGAAGTAAGGGGATTTTTAATTTCCTGGGCTCCCCGGCTCCTGCACGTGTCCAGCATTCTGCTGACAGGCGCATGCGCAGAAGCCGGGGAAGGTCCGTGGAGAAGGATCGCGTCGGGGGTTCAAATACTGAAGCCTCCGGTAAGTTTCATCTCCTCTCATTAACTGCATTAGTGAGGGGAGATGAAACTTCGACTTTTACTTTTACGTGATCGCCATTATCTATGGGATAACGGCGATCCCATGAACAGGGGGACCACTCACCGTGACATCTCCAGGATCTTGGCTACCATTGGTAGCTAGCAGCAGGGAGATTAAAAATTTCCTGGGCAATCCTCAACTTTTGCACATGCGTCTGCCGTTTTGCTGACGGGCACATGCGCAGAAGCCAGGGTTAGGCCCATGGATAAAGATCCCACTGTGGGACAAAACCGGGGACCTTAGTTGTGTAATTTCATCTCCCCTTATGGATACTTTTCCTTTTTTTTAACTTTCCATGATCATTGTTAACCGATGGATAACAGTGATCATGTGCCCAGGAACCGTATACAGCGGTCCCCAGTCACATCTCAGCTATCTTTAACAGCTAGGTGCAGGGAGATTTTAAATTTGCCGGTCTCTCTGGCCTTCTGCGCATGCGCGCCACATCGGTGCATGTGCAGAAGCCTGCGGCAGGTCCAGATTGCCACAAGATATCGCGGAGGACGGAGGTGAGCATTTTCAGCTGCCTTCATGGATCCGATTCATGAGGGCAGCTGAAACTAACTTTTTGGTAATCCCCGGTGACATCTCCTGCCTCCTAGCCACCTTCAGGAGCCGGGAGCCAGAAGATTTCAAATCTTCCGGGCGATCCAGGCTTCTGCGCGTGACATCATATGTCTGGCGCGTATGCGCAGAAGACTAGCGTCAGGTTCTGGAGGACTAGATCCATTGGATAGCGCCGATCGCATTGCCGGCGGGAAACAAAGTTGTCATCTACCTCTGGGAACCAACAGCATGGAGCTGTCACATCCATAGCCCACAGGGCTTTAATCCTCAGGGGATTCATGTTTTTACATCCCTGAGGATTAAAGCCCACAAAGCCAGGACATAATAAAGCAATGGGGCCGTCACTAAGGAGTTAAGATTGAGCAAAAAAAATGTAGATGCAAAACCTACATACCATAGACACAGCTAATACATGTAACCAAATGTACCTTCTTGTTGCCTTGATGAGTTGAAGTGTAGGATTAATATCCCAATTTTTGGAAGCCACTGATGTGTACCTTTCAAGTTAATTAATTTTACTTATCATTCAGTTATCCAATTGTGAGCTCATTATCTCAAGGTAGTCCAGTTATATGAACTGGGTATTACTCATATACTCAACATTCATCTAACCAATTTAACACCTGGCACATTTCATCTGATTCCTTTCATTAAGCGCCAACCAGGTGTGGCTCTCTGCATGTCTGCCAAGGACAGCACTAGTCAATCTGTCACCTAGCAACCAAGTGGTTTCCAAAGTAACCCATGCAAAGATTAGTTTCCTTTAAACCACTAAGGCCTCATGGCCGCGGCCGGGTTAGATTCTGCCTGTGATAGCTCACAGTGGAATCAGACCCGGCGCCTTCCAGTGACCCCATACTCACCTGTCCGGATCCTCTACGAGAGTGTTGGACGGCGCTGGGGTATGACGCGGATTCCCGCAATACTTCTGCTGTGCCCACAGCTCGGAGCATCGTGGGACAGGCGGCTTCCATTGACTGCAATGGAAGCAGTCCATGCGTTTTTCTGCACAAATTAGAATATGCTGCAATTCTCCCCCCGCGAGCGGAAGATTATTGCTCGTGGATAGGGGAGAATTGTTTTACACAGCATGTCTACAGACGAACATTGCTGCAGAAATTGCGGTGGGTGTCTGACCACGATTTCCGCAGCGATAATCTGTCCGAAGGGGGCATTCGGGCTAAAAAAATAGATTATACCCACCTGATAATCAGGTTTCCAGTAGTCTCCACGACAGCACCAATTGAGACGTACCAACTAAAGTTTCCCTAGGGTGGGATTGCTGCCGAGAGGACTTTGCGGCCGAAGGCCATGTCCTCGTCCTGCTGCACTTTTACCCTATAGTGTTTAACAAACGTGTGGGGTTTCTTCCAGACTGCGGCTTTGCATATCTGCTCGACTGAAGCTGAGCTATGTTCGGCCCATGAGGATGCTACTGCCCTTGTAGAATGGGCTTTAAGAGCTAAGGGGATTTCCTTCCCGAGGGCCTTATAGGACTCTATGATGGCCAGGCGGATCCACCTGGCTATGGAGCTTTTTGCTGCTTTGCTCCCTTTATTTGGGCCACTGAACTGGATGAACAAGTTGTCGTCCCGCCTCCAGTGGCTTGTCGCCTCTATGTAGCCTAGGACTGCTCTCCTAACGTCCAGGCAGCTTAGGGTTTTTCCTTCCTCGTTTTTAGGTTTACTAAAAAAATGAGGGGATTATTATGTCTTGGGACCTATGAAAATGTGATACTACTTTTGGCATGAAGGCAGGGTCTGTTTTAAATACTAATTTGGTGTCCGAGGTTTTCCGGAACGGGTGGTGAATGGACAAGGCCTGCAGCTCGCTAACCCGTCTTGCGGAGGTGATGGCTACTAAGAAAATGGTCTTGATAGTAAGCATTTTTATGGGTAGTGCTTCGATCGGCTCGAATGGTACCGCTATCATGGCCCTTAGGGCCCAATTAAGGTTCCAGTCTGGAAAAAGATTTATGGGTCTAGGCCGTAATCTAGTTGCTGCTGCTAGGAACCTGTTGACCCATCTGTTGTCTGCGAACTTTGTGTCACATATGGCGCTAAGGGCTGCGACCTGGACCCTCAGGGTGCTTGGAGAGAGGCCCATCTCTAGGCCCTCCTGCAAGAACTCTAAGATTAGAGGGATGTCCGGGATAGAATCCCCGCGATCCCTTCCCTGTCTCCATGAGGAAAACCTTTCTCCAAACTTTCTGGTAGATAAGGTGGGTAGTCTTTTTTCTGCTGGACATTAACGTTTCTACTACTCTCTCTGAGAATCCCTTCTCTTTTAGTGAGGATTCCTCAAGAGC
Source organism: Eleutherodactylus coqui (assembly GCF_035609145.1). Lineage (NCBI taxonomy): Eukaryota > Metazoa > Chordata > Amphibia > Anura > Eleutherodactylidae > Eleutherodactylus > Eleutherodactylus coqui. The sequence goes on from NC_089837.1 coordinate 296,044,382, forward strand.
CATGCTGTTAAGTGGAGCTTGTCTAGGCTCGGATGGCTCAGTGGCCACTGCGATAGAAGATCTGTCCAGGTAGGGAAGATGACTGGGTCCTGCGCGCTCAATGTTGCTACGAGACCGAACCAGCTTCTTTTGGGCCAGAAGGGGGTCACCAGGATTAGTGTGCAAACCTGGGTTCTGAAATGTTGTAAGACTCTGGGGATCAATGGTATAGGAGGAAAGGCGTACACCAGCCCCTCTCCCCAGTCTTGGCCTAGGGCGTCTACTGCTATCGGACGATCTCCTGGCCGGAGGGAGAAGAAATTGCTTACTTTGGCATTTTCCCTGGTTGCGAACAGGTGCAATTGTGGGGTCCCCCACTGGTTGATCAGGATTCTGAATGCTTTCAGGGAGAGAGACCATTCTCCTGGGTCTATTTGCCTCCTGCTGAGAAAGCCCGCATTTTGGTTTAGCGTCCCCTTCAAATAGGTTGCCGTGATCGAGAGGATCCGGCCCTCTGCCCAGTGGAAAATTTTCTGTGCGATGTTTTGCAGAGCGGGAGATCTTGTGCCCCCTTGGTGTCGTATATGGGCGACCGCGGTGATATTGTCTGACAGTATCTTTATATGCTGGTCCCGTAGCGAGTTCCCTAACTGCTGTAGGACCTGCCATACGGCCTGTAGTTCCCTGTAATTTGAGGACTGTTCTTTTGTCCTTTGAGGCCATGGGCCTTGAAAGAACTGGTTCCCCACATGCGCTCCCCATCCCCAGGCGCTTGCATCCGTTGTGATGTGAGTGGCTGGGTTTTGTAGCCAATGAACCCCTCTCCGCAGATTCTCTGGGGATGTCCACCAACGCAGGGATGTTTTCACCATGCTTGGGATGTACATTCTTGTCCCTAGAGAGGACTGCCTTTTGTCCCACGTGGATAGGACTGAGGCTTGCAGGGCTCTGGTGTGAGCCTGGGCCCATGCCACTCCTGGAATGCATGACGTCAAGCTTCCCAGGAGAGACATGGCTTCCCAAACTGTGCATAATCGTCTCCGTAAAAAGGTTTTGACTAGCCGGCGGATTTTTTGTATTTTCTCCTCGGGTAGGCAGGAGCATTGCGATTCTGAGTCGAGCGTTATACCCAGAAACGTTTTCTGTTTGTCGGGATCTAGGCTGGATTTTTCCCAGTTTATGATCCATCCTAAGGATTGGAGAAGTTCTAGCACTATCCTCAGGTGTTTCGTTAGGAGTTCTCTGGACTCTGCTATTATTAAAATATCGTCCAGGTAGGGTACTATTAGGACCGACTTCGTCAGGTAGGCGGCTACCTCTGCAATAATTTTGGTGAAGATTCTGGGTGCTGAGGAGATCCCGAAGGGCAGGCATCTGAATTGGTGGTGCTCTATTCCTTTGCCCATATCCACTGCGAACCTTAGGTATTTCCAGGACCCCTCGTGGATCGGTACGTGGAAATAAGCATCCTTTAAATCGATGGATGGCATGTAGGCTCCTTTGGGAATCAACTTTATCGTTGAGGAGATGGACTCCATCTTGAATTTTCTGTATCTGATGCGGGTGTTCAGAGGTTTCAGGTTCGCTATCATCCGCTGTTTCCCGCAGGGTTTCCTTACTAGGAAGAGCCTGGAATAATGGCCCTGGGTTTCCTCGTTTTGCGGTAGGGGGATATTGCATTTAGTTGTTGCAGGTCCCCAACGCTTTGCCTTAGTAGGTGTAACTGTTGTTTGGAGCCTCCCGTGATAATGAATTTTCTTCTGGGGAGGGACACCAGTTCTATCCGGTATCCCTGCTGTAAGACCTTTGGGATCCATGGGCCTTCGGAAATCGCGGCCCCTTGATCCACAAAGCCCCCCAGCCTTGCCCCTACGGGGATGGCGTCAGGGTCTCTGCTTTGGCTCCCCCTGGTGGGGGTTAAAGAGGATGTTCCTTCCTCTGCCCCCCTTGGGGTAACTCCAGCGGCCTGTCTTGCCCTTGCCTCGGTAGGCCTCTAGCTGTTGGCTTTGGGGCCCAGGAAGAAGGTCTTCCCTCACTGTGGCTTTTCTTCCGGGAATCCCTTTTTGTCGGCCGCCTTCTCTAGAATCTTGTCAAGGTCCGGTCCGAACAAAAACTGTCTGTAGAACGGAAGGGCGCATAGCTTATTTTTTGAGGCTAGGTCGCCTGACCACGATTTCAGCCATAACTCTCTTCTGGCTGAGTTAGACCGGGCTGTAGCTGTCGCTGAGAGTTTGACAGTTTCGGCCGCGGCGTCCGCTAGGAAATCTGTTGACATACGCAGGATCGGAAGGGAATTTAGGATCTGTTCCCTCGGCATCTTATTGCTTAGGTGTAGCTGTAGCTGTTCTAGCCATACCCCCAGGGTTCGCACCACACAAGTGGCTGCGATCCCTGGCCTAAGTATGTTTGCCGCTGCCTCCCCTGATTTCTTAAGAAGGCCCTCAGCTTTGCGATCCATGGGATCTTTTAACTGTGCGGCGTCCTCAAAAGGGCAGGGTCGTTTTCCTGGCTACTTTGGCCACTGGGACGTCTACCTTAGGTACCTCCTCCCAGCTTGCGCAAACTTCCTCCTCGAATGGGTACCTTCTTTTTACCCCTCTAGTGGAGAAGGAGCTTGCGTCTGATTTCCTCCACTCTTTCTGGATTATTTTGGTGATATTCTTGTGGACAGGGAAGGTATGCTTGCGCCTCTCCCCTAGTCCCCCAAATATCTCATCTTGTAGGGTACGTTGTTCTCTGGGCTCTTCCATTTTTAGTGTAGCCCAATCAATTCCATTAAATCGTCCTGATGGAATAAGTATTTTTTTGTAGTCCTCCTAATCTGAGGACTCCTCGGCCGCCTGTTCCTCTTGCTCCGACCCGATAGAACTCTCAGAGTCGGAAGGCTCGTCAGGAACATACGCCCTTTTATGGCGTTTCGCTGGTGGCGCCAGCTGTGACGTTAGGGCTGATCTACCTCTTCTTTCACCAGCTTCCTAACGTCCTCCCGATTCCTCTTTAACCAGCCTAGCTACGCATGCCTTGCATAGAGGCCTCTGGTACGTAGCTGGCAGTTTTATCCCGCATTCCACGCATTTTCTGAGTTTTGTTCGGGGAGGGGGGGGGGGGGGGGGATGTCTTTTTTTAACCCCCTGACAAATAAAGCATTTTTGCGTGTAAATATGCAATTTTTCCATACACAATACACTGGATGTTTGCATTGTATTTTTTGCGGGTAAATATGCAATTTTTCCATATACAATACATTGGATTTTGCATTTTGTATTTTTTGCCGCACTCGCTACTTACGGCCGCTGAGGCTGAGGTTTCAGCTGTCTCTGGGGCTGGAGCACTCATTACTATACCGGTGCTGCAGACACCCTGCGACCTGTAGTGGTTTGTTCTGGCTTCTCCCAGGTTCCTATTTTTTTTTTAATTTTCGCGCTCCTGCGCTAAGCCCTGCCCCCTCCGCTCCTGATGCAGACGCGATGACGTCATCGCGCTGGACACGTGACGCGGCGCCCCGCCCCCCGCCGAAGGGCTTCCTGGAGCACCGCGCTCTAACTTCTGCAGGGAGGACGAGGGGGACTGAGGCTCCCGCTTTGTACCCCCCATGGGCCGCCGCGAGGGGAACCTTGGCCGGGGGTTACCACCCCATGTGGCATCCCGGGAGTCGTCTGGCTGGGAAGGGAGGACAGGCTGACCTGACCCACTGCCCTCCGATCCGCCCGTGAGTAGGCTTCCGGCTGGCTTCTCCACCAGCTCCTCTCAGAGATCCTGCCTCCTGGCAGGACAGGAAGACACTGAGGAAAGTGGGGAAGGGGGGGAGCTTTTAACCTCTCAGTATGTTCCTGTCCTATAAGGAGGAGGCAATCTCAATTGGTGCTGTCGTGGAGACGACTGGGGAAATTAGAGTAATCTCCAAGTCAAAAAGGAGATACAGAATCAGATTTAAAATAAAACAAAAAACTTAGCCACGCATTTTGGAGCGGCTTGGCTGCATGCTTTTCGTTACAGCCGGTGCTCTCATAGAGAGGAGCGTGGCCGTCCCATGTGGATGAGAGTTTTGACAAATCTCGTCCACATGGCCGGCTAACCCTGGGATTAGCAGCTGCAGGTGGATTTGCCGCAGCGAAATTCCACACGGAATTTCCGCGGCAAATCCATCCTGTGTGAACCCAGCCTAAGGCTGCTCTCGCACAGGTCCTTTTTTACAGCATTTACTCTGGCATTTCAAACGCTGCGTTGAGCACTATAAACGGCGTCTCATATGAGCGTTCAAACGTGGCGATTCTAAGCACTGCCTGTTCTATTCTCACCATTTAAGCATTTTTAAACGCGATATGTCACCCATTGAAATCAGTGGGGAATGTTTTCAAAGCTGTCAAAATTGTGGTAGGATGCGTTTTTTTCCTCCCCCCTTTTAAAAAAAATCGTAACTCCTTTATTGATCCATCGACGTCGCTGTATGAGGGCTTATTTTTTGCGGAACGAGTTATATTTTTCAGTGGTACTATTTAATGTACCATATAATGTACTGAAAAAAAAGTATGAGTCCAGTTAAATAAAAAAAATTAATTCCCCCATCTTTCGGTGCATCTTGTTTGTCGCACACACTGAAACAAAAATGACATAACTTTATTCTATGGGTCAGTACAATTATTGCGATACCAAACTTGTATAGTTTTTATTTTTCTGCTGTAGTACTTGTATTATTTTTCAAAGACATTTAATTTTTTTTACACTATTTTCTGCGGTCATCTTTTGAGCGCAATAACTTTTTATTATTTTACTATCAACGTAGTTGTGTGAGGGCTCATTTTTTGCGGGATGTTCTGTAGTTTATGTTTGTATCAATTCGGAATACATAAGATTTTTTGATCGCTTTTTATTGCATTTTTTTTAGGAGACGGGGTGACTGAGAGGCCTCGGTCACACGGGCGATTTTCCGTGCGAACTGCGCATGCGATCTTAGAGAACCATTGCTTTGCAATGGTATTGGACATATGAGCGCTTTTTATGCGATCTGCGATTCCTGTTCTCTTCTCTATATGCGCCCAATGGGGCCGGCGGCAGCAGCGCCGACCCCATTGAGAACATATAGTAGACAAATCATTCTCCTCTGCCAGAGCTGTAACAGCTGTAGCAGAGAAGAATGATGTTTGCCCATTGAATTCAACGGAGCCGGCAATACAGCCGACTCCATTGAAAGCAATGGGCTGCCGGCGATCGCACGATGAATTTTCGTGAAGGGCTTAAAAATATAAGCCCTTCCCTGAAATTCATCCAGAAATGTGTAAAAACAAAAAAAAAAATATATACTCACCTGGTCCCGGCAGACGGAGTACAGCCGCGGCCAGCCGGCAGTTCTCCTGAACTGCTCTGAGTAGTATTCAGCATCCGGGGATTTAAAATCCCCGCCTGCTGAATGAGCTGCCTCTGATTGGTCACAGCCTCACCAATCAGAGGCAGCTCTCACTTACCCATTCATGAATTCATGAATGGGTGAGGGAGTGCTGCCTCTGATTGGCTCAGCACAGGGACCAATCAGGGGCAGCTCTCAGCTGTCATTCGCCCGCAGCCCATTGCTTTCAATGGAGCCGGCTGTATTGCCGGCTCCATTGAATTCAATGCGCTGGACAGCTCCTGCCCGTTTCTAATGAAACGTGGCTAGGAGCAGTTTTTTTCGGGCGATTTTTCGGCCCTGGTCACGCGATTTTCGGATGCGCATCCGTCATGCGATCCGCAAATCGCGTGAAAAAACGTCCGTGTGACCGAGGCCAAAAAGTGCATTTCTGGCGTGTTTTTATTTTTAATTTTTGGACGACGTTCAACGTGTGGGGTAAATAATGCACTACTTTGATAGATTGGACTTTTATGGACACGGCGATACAAAGTATGTATTTTTCTTCTATGATTTAGATTTTTTTATTATATGTTTCAAAAGAATTCACTGAGATTTAACTAGTAATATGGCAACACTCCCGCAAAGACCCGACACCAGGGGAGAAGGCAGTTTTTAATGGAGTGCAGAGATTCATTTTTTTATTATAGATATGGCAAAAGGGGGGTGATTTAAACTATTTTTTTTACAATTATTAAAACGTTATTGATCTTGTGTTTACGTTTTTTTTTAAGCCCCCCTGGGGGACCACAACTAGCAATGCTTTGATCACTCCTGCAGTATGACGTAATGCTGTGCGATTGCAGTTATTGCCCGCGGGTGTCAGCTGTAATAAACAGCTGACACCTGCACTGTAAAAAAAAAAAAAAAAAAAAAAAAAGAGGTCGCGCCACAATCTCTGTTTATACATAACCCGATGCTGCAGGACGTAAATGTACGTCCTTGAGTAGGAAGGGGTTAATCTGCAGGGTGCACAGCATGGGAAAAAAAAATTTTAATGTGGCAAAAATAGCTAATTTAGCCCATTTCACCATACAAAAAACAGCATAGAAAGTGATCAAAATGCTGCACAGATCAACAAATAGTACTAATAAAAAAGTACAACTTATCCTGCAAAATATAAACCCTTAAACAGCTCCGTTGATTAAAAAAAAATTAAATGCTAGGGGGTCGTTCAATGAAGCGATTAAAAAATAAATAAATCTTTTTTTTTTTTTTCTTTTAAACTGTGAAAAAGTAGCGAAAAAGAAAAAAACTATTACAATTTGGTATTGGCATAATCGTACCGGCCTGTAGAATTACTTTAATACATTATTTATACTGCTGAGAGAATGCAGTGAAAAATAAAAATAAAGAACATGCCAGAATTAGGCCGGCTGCACACGGCCGTGACCGGCTCCGCCGCGGAATATTCCGCGGCGAAGCCCGTCACGGCACCCCCCCCAGAGACCCCATACTTACCAGCAGATCCGGTGTTCTGGGTCCCGCATGACGCTTCGGTGTGACGCGCTGCAGCGTCATGTGACACGCCGGCCACGTCACAAGACACGCCCACCGCGTCACATGACGCGGCCGGCCATGTCATATGACGCGGCGGCGGTGGGCGGAGAGGCGATTTCATGCTATCTTCCGCTGTGCTACAGCAGAAGATAGCGTGAGCGGACGGCTTCCATTGACTGCAATGGAAGCCGTCCGCACGTACACCCGCGGCAAATAGAGCATGCCGTGGGTGAGGACAGGAGATTTCACGGTGCGGAATTCCGTGATGGAATTCCGCACCGTGAGCATTGAGCTATTAGGTTCAACAGAACCTAATAGCTGCGGGCAACACGGCGGAAATCCGTCTGTGGGAAGGAGGCCTTACAGATTTTGTTCATCTTGCCACTAGAAAAAAATGGAATAAAAAGCGATCAAAATTTTACATGTTCCAAAAAATTAGATAAATGAAGACTAGCGTTCATCCTGCAAAAAAACAAGGCCTTCTAGAGCTCTGGCAATGGAAAAAATAACATTAATACGGCTCTTGGAATGCAGCAACACAAAAGCAAACCTTTAAAAAAAAAAATATTTTAGATGTACAAAAATAGCAAAACAACAAACTGTATAAACTTGGTATCACCGGAATCGTGTGACTCAGAGAATAATGTTATCACACTATTTATTCTGCACGCTGAACACCGTAAAAATGAAATCCAAAAAACAAATGGCAGAATTTCTTTTCTTTCCCCCAATCTTCCTACAAATTTTTTTTTTACAAACGTTATGCAATACATTATATATACCCAAAATGATGTCATCAAAAAGTACAACTTGTCCTGCAAAAAACAAGCCCTCATATGGCCGTGTCAATGGAAAAATGAAAATGTTATGGCTCTTGGAACGCGACGGGAAAATTAGTTGAAATTAAATGATTGGCCCATTTAAAAAACCTGCCCTGGTGGGTCTGACAGGGTGGTAAGAAACCCGCCACTCAAGGGGTTAAACGAATTTTGAGCGATAATTGTTGCGTCTAAATGGACCCTAACTCTCCATAATGGCGAAAAGAAATTTTCTGAGTACCTGCAGAAGAATGGAAGCATGTGACCCAAAGAGGCAGGAGGATCTGGAGTCAGCCAGCACCCATACTGCTCAGCCAGCAACCAGTGCCAGACTCGCACGCAGGAGAACAAGGAGGTAGAGCAAGAAACAACTTTGCCCACAAAGAGCAGTCTAGTAAGCACTCAGAATCCTCTTGGATGGAGAAAAAGAAGTGCTGCTGTGAAGAAGAAAAGGAGAGTGGTGGTTGTGGGGATTCCCTATTGAGAGGAACAGTGGCCGCTGTCTGCAGACCGGACACCTCACGAGAGGTGTGCTGTCTTCCAGGTGCATAAATCAAAGGTGTGTCTGATAGGCTGTCCAGACTCTTCAGTCCTACAGAACACCACCCATTCCTACTGATGCCAAACGACACTGCAAAAAGGGACCTTGCAACTATCAGTACTGTTGTATTATGTCTCCACTGGATGTGTGGGTGGAGACATGGGATGTCGGGGCTCACTGACAGGGAACCTCCCAGGGCACGCCTCCCTCAGCTGTGGTGCTTTACAGGGCTATCAGCGGCTTAAGTGCACTGTAGTGAAACAGCATGTGAGATTTTGCTGTAGCCCACAGCATCGGACCTGAGCGCTGCAGACACAGGATGTCCCTTCGTGGAAATGGAGGGTGAGATAGGTTTCAGGGCCCAGGCTGCAGCGGACACAGGACAACAGTGATGAGCGCGGCGGCAGAGGGGACGCTAGCACATATGGGAGCCAACATGGAGCGTCAGAGCAGTGTCAGCGGCGCTGGCTGCAGCAGACGCAGGGGGAGGACAGCGGAGGCCAGTAATGAGTGCATCGGCTTTGGGGGGGGGGGGGGCGGCGGCAGTGCAGATCGTAGTCCAGCGGGGCCCACAGAGGCAGTCCACTGGAAACATGTGTGAGCTGCCCAGCCCATGTCGGTGGGAAGTGGAAAGTGAGGGGGGCGTGCCCTAGAGCTTCAGTCTCAGTCACAACAGCCAACCGGCGTGCCCTGGGAGTTCCCCGTCACTGACAGCGGCCAACCCATGCCTCCACCCATACATCCGGTGGACACATAATACAACAGTACCACAACTATCTGCAGAGACTTTGAAGACCTCGGCAGGAAGGTGAAGGAACTAGGAGAACAGCTTGTATCCTCATTCATCCTCCCAGTGGATGGCCATGGAATAAGAGTATTGTACAGGATTCTAGAGGTGAACAACTGGATATGTCAATGGTGCAGTCAGCAAAGGTTTGGATTTCTAGACCATGAAGTGAATTATCTTTAGGATGGACACCTTGCCAGAGTCTGGTTGTACCTCACAAGGACAGGGAAGCATATATTTGGAAGGCGCCTTGCTACACTAATCAGGAGAGCTTTAGAGGGGTTCTGTCAGCAAAATAAAAAAAATCTATCCTCACCTGTGCCTTTCACTAGGAACCTGCTGCTCTTCTGATGTCCCTCCTGCAGCCTTTCTATCGCAGGGCAGAAGCTGGCAAAGTTCCAGCTTCCGCCACTGCCTAACGGCAAGTACTGCCGCCCGGGTCAGTGGGTGACGGATTACATGTGACATATTACTCATAGCCTGGCCGTGTCTAACCTGTGACGTCCTCGAAGAGTCGACAGCGAGTGCGCATGCATCCCCCTTCCCGACGCGCTTGTGCACTCGCCGACCACTGCTTCATATTACAGGGCAGTCCCAGCCAGGTCGATGAGGGGAAAAAAAGAGTCAGCACGCAGGTGCGGATGGGAGATGACCCCTCACGCGCCAGGTAAACAAGGGAGGGAACAAATACAACGGGATTAGGTACGTTTCCTTTGCTTTTTTACTGTTTTCTTTCCACAGGTCAGAATGTACAGGGATGCAGGGCACAGTTAAAAAAAATGGCTTTTGCTGACAGAACTCCTTTAAACTAGAATATGGGTCCGACCTCTCTCCTGCATACTGCACTATACATATATAATATGCATATACACACACAGTTTAATTTTCAAAAAGTTGCTAATAAAATCATGACAGTTCATTTTGGTGTGTTTGTTAAGTAATTTCAAGGAATCCAAAAAGTCCTATGCCACCCAAAATAATTAGGAGCTGTGGAGTGTGCAGGTGGAAGGGAAATCAGATTGGAAAGGGTTAAGAGAAGCATAAAGTCTAGATCATGTGAGGTCTCCCTTCATCAGATCTCATCTGGAATACTGTGTCCAGGTCTGGGCACCCCACTTTAAAAAAGACAGACAAACTGGAGCAAGTCCAAAGAAAAGTTACCAGGATGGTGAGCGGACTGCAAATCATGTCCTATGAGGAATGGTTAAAGGATCTGGGAATGTTAAAGGGGTTGTCCCGCGGCAGCAAGTGGGTCTATACACTTCTGTATGGCCATATTAATGCACTTTGTAATGTACATTGTGCATTAATTATGAGCCATACAGAAGTTATAAAAAGTTTTATACTTACCTGCTCCGTTGCTGGCGTCCTCGTCTCCATGGAGCCGACTAATTTTCGCCCTCCGATGGCCAAATTAGCCGCGCTTGCGCAGTCCAGGTCTTCTGCAGTCTTCTATGGGGCCGCTCGTGTAGAATTCCGGCTCCGTGTAGCTCCGCCCCGTCACGTGCCGATTCCAGCCAATCAGGAGGCTGGAATCGGCAATGGACCGCACAGAAGCCCTGCGGTTCACGGAGACAGAGGATCCCGGCGGCCATCTTCAGCAGGTAAGTATGAAGACGCCGGACCGCCGGGATTCAGGTAAGCGCTGTGCGGGTTGTTTTTTTAACCCCTGCATCGGGGTTGTCTCGCGCCGAACGGGGGGGGGGTTAAAAAAAAAAAAACCCGTTTCGGCGCGGGACAACCCCTTTAAGCTTGTAAAAAAGAAGGCTGAGAGGAGACTTAATAGCTGCCTACAAATATCTGAAGGGCTGTCACAGTGCAGAGGGATCAGCCCTTCTCATTTGTACAAGGAAAGACTAGAAGAAATGGGATGAAACTGAAAGGGAGAAGACAGATTAGATATTAGAAAAAACTTTCTGACAGTGAGGGTGATCAATGAGTGGAACAGGTTACCACTGGAGGTGATGAGTTCTCCTTCAATGGAAGTGTTCAAACAAAGGCTGGACAAATATCTGTCTGGGATGATTTAGTGAATCCTGCACGGAGCATGGAGTTGGACCCAATGACCTGGGAGGTCCCTTCCAACTCTATGAGTCTATGAGTATCACACAGACATGCAGGGATGCATATGAAAATGCTACACATACACAATGTATTGCATAGAAGGGTCATACAAGCAGGACAGACCCATCAGCAGTCTATGCACTGGTTTTACCACTCTTGTCTGCTCCAGTCTGGCCAAATATTTGTCTGGAATGATTTAGTGATCCTGCACTGAGCAGGGGGCTGGACCCGATGACCCTGTAGGTCCCTTCCAACTCTACCATTCTATGATTTAAGAAAAGGGAGACTGAGGCATAGAGGTTTACAAAGATGCTGCTAAATAGCTTCCACCCTGTTTCCCTAAAAATAAGACAGTCATATTAATTTTTGCCCCAAAAGAGGCAGTGCCTTATTTTTGGGGGTGTCTTATACTCCCCTAACCGGCGGAGTCTGGGTCCCTCACCCTGGTCTCCAGCAGGCTGCAGTGATCCAAACATAGTTCTTGCTTGCTAGAGGTGGGGTATTCAAAGCTCCATTACCAGGAAAAGAGTGCTCTGTCAATGCAGCCTGCCCGAGACCAGGGCGAGGGACCCAGACGCCAACGGCTAGATGAGTATTGCGTTTTGCTTTTTTCATCTAGTGTAGCTAGGGCTTATTTTCTGATTTGTTGAGCGCCGCTGAGTGTCAGCTGGCTCCGCTAATCACAGCTATGTATTCAGCACTGGCAGTGATTGCCTGAGCCAGCTGACACTCAGCCAATCAGAGCAACCTCTTACTGGAGGCGGGGATTTTAATCCCCACCACTAGCAAAAGATCCTCTGTGGGTTGACAAGTGCCCGAGCAGCCGGCCTGAAGCTTCAGAGACCAGCTGGAGAGTCCCAGACAGCACTAGCTAGGCGACTATTAGTATAGTGGAGTTAGCGCTGGCGTTTAGTACTGCCAAAAACGTGGTACCAAGTTGTGCCACGTTTTCAGCAGTGCTGAAACCGCTGCCCATTCATTTCAATAGGGCTGAAAACGGCCAAAGACAGAACATGCATCGCTGTCAAAGCGCAGCGTTTTGACGCTTGTGTGAACAGTCCCATCGAAATGAATGGGAGCGTTGTACAGCGCTGAAAAGGCAGCACTAAACGCTGTACAAAAACGTCTGTGTGAGGGAGGCCTAAAGACACAGCCTGAATTATCTAAAGTACAGTCAGTATTTGGTAACAGGTTCTGTACCATTATAAACACTGTCCTGTAAGTAGAAATCAGCACTGGATGCTCGCTCCTCAGCTCTGGTCACAATGGAAACTCCGTTACAGCATATCAGGTCCAAGAGATCCCAGACAAAATTAGGGCCGCATGCTCCACTGTTCGGTAGACTGATGGCTGTAGCCAGCATTTCTGTGATTCTCCCTGTCCTGTTCCTGTGACAGAGCAGAACAGTGGCCATCAATAGTGTAAAATGTGAGCAGAGCCTAAGGCCGGTCTCAGACCCTGTAACTAGATGGCGTCCGTGCGTATCTGTATTTAATCTGTATGCGGATGGTCCGGACAGCTCACCATCGGACATGCACAGTACAGATTTTTTTCAAATCTTTTTTTTTATAGTGCCGTTGCTAGGCAATAACGTGAAATCTGCGACCTTTCCGGAAGGTCACCTTCAATAGAAGCCAACTGCGCAAAAATAGAATATGCTGCAATTTTTTTTCTGCAAGCGGAAATCGCCCAGGAGCGGACATGCGAATGTTCTATTTTTGTTAATGGATGTGGAATGCCGCGGATCATCCGCACGGGTGACTATCGTGGATTCCGCAATCCAAATCTGCTTGTGTGTGACCGGCCTAAGGGTCCTTTTAGACAAACTGGATAGAAATGGAGATACCGATCTACCATTTAACCTGAAAAGTTGCAATGGCAGCCAGAGGCCTAACAATGTCCTCCTAGGTCTGCCATGTACATTAGCCTATTAAAGGGGATGTCCAGTTAGAAAAATCACTTTTCCAATTTAGAGTCAAATCACTTAAAACAAACATGTGGTTACCCTCCCCCCCACCCCGGAGATCTAGTGTTGCAGCTCTGCAATTCTTCTTGTCTTTTTAGCCTAGGGTCACACGGGGCGGATTGCCGTCGGAAATCTCGCGGTTTGGCCGCAGCAAAAACCGCGAGATCTCCGCCGGCAGAGCCGCCGCGGTTTAAGCCGCGGCGGCTTTGAAGCGGTCCGGCCGCTTGCTCTTTCGTTGCGGCCGGCGCTCCCATAGAGGAGAGTGCGGCCGCAGCGGAATGCAAAAAAGAATGAGCATGCTGCTTCTTTTGAAACCGCGGCTGCGGCCGCCGCAGCCGCGGTTTCAACCGGATTTACCGCAGCGGATTAGCCATCCCGTGTGGACGAGATTTCTGAGAAACCTCGTCCACATGGCTGGCTAATCCCGGGCTTAGCGGCCGCGGGCGGTTTTGCCGCGGGCGGATCTGCTGCGGCAAAACCGCGGCAAATCCGCCCTGTGTGACCCCAGCCTTAAAGCGGAATTCAGGTGATTGCTGCCGGCCAATCAAATGCCACCGCATCACCACCTGTTGTGGAATCAGCACCCACATCCTGGGCGCCGTACTGCATGGCACTCCTGGCATTTGTTGGGGAAAACGGCGTCATTGGAGGTCACCTCACCACTGCAACCAATCAGAGGCTGCAGTGTTACCACCCAGTCTCCTGGCACCACAATGCCAGGAGTTACCAATGAAGATACTCCGGCCCTGACTGGCTGCATGGGCCTTTAGTGGTTCACATCCGCTGTATATTCTCTGGTACTCTACATGTGAACAACCGAACGATATACAAGTAAACGATTTATCTGCCTGTATGAACGGACTGCACAGACGGGCTGTCATCAATCGTGCGAACACTAACCTGCTCCGTGTAAGAGCACCCTTACAGGTTTTCTTAATAAATCAGCCACATCTAAGGCCTTTGGGTTGCCATCAGTAATACCAGCACCTGCCTGGGAACTTATTCTTTGCCAGCCAATCAGATATAATTGCTCTCTGTGAGTGCGGCCGGGCAGCAACCACCGCCATAAGTAGTTTTACTCAAAGAAGCAGCTCCTCTCCGTCTGCCATGACTTCTATGTGCAGAGCCCCCGCTTCCTCCCAGCGTCTGAGGTGCATGCTGTAAGCACAGGACCGCTGACGCCGGGGAGGACGCAGGGGCTCTGCACACGGAAGCTGTGGCGGACGGAGAGGAGTTGCTTCCGTGACTAAAGCTAAATGTTGCCATGGTTGTTGCTGAAGGGCACGCAATATTAACACTTGGGGTACTATTACTATTGGCACCATTACACCGGGCCACTGTTGGGGGATGGACTATTTTTGGGGCCACTAAGGACAGGGTCCATTACTATTTGGGGCACACTATTATTACTATTGGCGCCACTAAGGGGGCGTATTATGACCACTGGGGTCACAGAGGGGGCGCCTTTAGTACTGGGGCCACTGAGGTAAAGTTGTTCGGCTGCGGTAAGCCACACCCCTGCCCACACTACCTCTTATCACTGGTCAGCATCTCTTTGGCCATTCTAGTCCCCTCCGCGTACACCTGACGACCAGCCCCCAGCAGCTGTGCGCTGTAATGTACAGCAGTCCCCAGGGTACGCTGCAGGCCAGGGGCATTTACCCCATAGACCGGCACATATCCTGCCCCCTGCAGGACCAGCACTGGGCTGCACACCAGCCCCTCGCCACAGAACAAAGGGAGCCACAGACACAATACGAGCCGGTCGTCTCCTGCCGGCACAAAAGGGGGGCATCTCCAGGACCGAGCAGAGCTGCGGGACAGTCCTTGTCCCAGGCCCAAACTTGTGTGTCCAGAGGAGGCGGGGCCGCACACCATAAACACAAGCACATGCGGCCATTTCCCTTTCTTCTATCACGTTACCTGCTGTGTGGAGAGAGGGAAGGAGGACCGGAGCTCCGGTCAGCGGTGTCTCCAGAAGAACGGAAAGAATTAACTCTGCACCTTCGCTCAGGTAACCAGCCCACAGGTACTTCCGCCAGGAGAGGGAAGCGCCGACCACAGCGTGATGACGTCAGCAAGCGTGATGTCGTGCCCAACCAGGAGAGAGAGCGCCTTACACTCAGGCGTTGGTTGGCAGCGGTAGCCGCAGCTGTGTGCGGCTCTGTAGCCAGCGGGAAATGTAACGGTTCAGGGGTGTAATTGGGGGGGGAATGAGAGGAAGTGTAACCCCACAGCTGTCCTACACATGAATGTATTCTAGTCATTGGTCTCCATAGCGAAGGGATAGAACAACGGACGTTCACTGTCTCCTCTATCGCAGTAGGACCCGCTGAGATCTGCCTCCAACATTCCCCTCAGGGCAGCAGTGTTGTTGGGCAGCTTTCAATCCTGCGCCCTGGGTTTTGCTTTTCTGCTCCGTTTTGGAAGCAGGAAAGGGGAACCCCTGCCCCCAAACGGTACCTACTCTGCACGGACCCGAACAGTACCGGACTTACCCCATTGACTATAAACGGGGTCCGCCAGCTTTCCGTCCAGCTTCTTGGCTTTTGGACAGAAGGCAAGACACTAACGCTTTGTCTTCCAGTATTCTGAGCCGGATCTGTGATGGACCCTCCGACCAGAGGCGATCCCGGATTTGACCTCTTAGCGACCATCCATGCGTGTTTTCACATCTTGGGTGTCTGGGCTTTATTCTACAGGGCCATAAAACCACGTCCGCCCCAGTCGGGAAGTGTGACCGCTCCCTGTTGCAGTTTTTTATAAAGTGTGCGCCTTTAGCCTCAAAAGTTCTACCATAATATTAGAAGCAAAGTTATTATTAAACATAAATTTCATATTTTTATTCATGTTTGCAATCCTGCTAAAGTGCTAAAATGTTACATCTGTAAATCCATAGTGTTAGGAGGAGGCTCACCGCTGGGGGCATTGGTTCCCGGTGCCGTCGGTGGTCGTCCCTGCTCAGGCTGGTCGGCGGTGCTGGCCAGACTCGAGGTTCTCCTGTTAGGAAGCGTCGTTGGCGGGAGGCCGGCTTTATTGCATCAGCGGCCGGTGCATCATCACGCTCTGCCCCACCTTAGACGGGGACTCCGGTATTTAGCTCAGCTGACACTGGAGCCCAGTGCTTGTTTGGGTCCTGTCCAGCTAACACCTGCTACTTCAGGGCTGACTAGTTGGTTGACTTGGCTATTCCCTTGGTCTGTCATTCTTTCTTGGTTTGACCCTGCTCCTTCCTGACTTTGAGGTTTTGTGTTCTGTCAGTTGTTAGTTGGTCTTCTCTGTCCCATCTTTCATGGGGTTCCTTTAGTGCAGAGTAGGGACTGCTGTCCAGTTGTTGCCCTGGGGTTTATCATGGGGTCATGCAGTTATTGATTCAGGGGCATCTGCCACTTTTGTAAATTTGGAGTTTAAGTCATTTGCATCTGAATTGCATGAATTGAGTCCTCCCATACAGATCTCTGGAGTTGACTCCACTCCGTTGACTGTGGGGCTAGTTAAGAAGATTACACCTGAACTAACGTTCTCAGTAGGAGCCCTACATACAGAGACCTGTACATTCCTTGGCATGGAGAATTTATCTGTCGATATTGTTTTGGTGTTACCGTGGTTACGTCTTCACAACCCCGTTATTGATTGGGCAGCCTCTGAGTTGATACAGTGAGAGCAGGCTGTGGAGATCATTTAACATCTGTCCAACTGCGTTCTTCCAGTTGTGAGGTTCCTGGTCTGCCTAAATACTTAGTGGAGTTTGCTGATGTATTTTCTAAGCAACTCTCAGAAGTGTTGCCCCCTCATACGGAATGGGATTGCAAAATTGATCTTGTTCCTGGGGGTAAGATTCCCAAGAGGGAATTTACAATGTCACAGTCCCTGAACGGGAGGCCATGAAGGAGTGTGTAACAGAGTTTGGCCAAGGGGCATATTCGCCCCTCTGAGTCTCCTGCAGGGGCTGGGCTCTTCTTTGTGGAAAAGGATGGTAGTCTCCGGCCTTGTATTGATTTTCGAGCATTAAACAAGATTACTGTGAAGAATCAATACTCACTTCCGCTGATCCCTGATCTCCTTAATCAGGTTATAGGTGCCAGATGGTTATCCAAACTCGATCTCAGGGGAGCATGCAACCTGATGAGGATTAGAGAAGGGGATGAATGGAAGACTGCATTTAATACTCCTTTCAGGCATTTTGAGTGTTTAGTCATGCCGTTTGGTTTATGCAATGCCCCAGCCGTTTTTCAGGGCTTCATGAACGCCATCTTTCATGATATTCTGAGTATTTTTCTGTGGTAGTGTATTTGTATTGGCAGACGCATCTGAGTTATTTACGTGTTGTGCTCTCTCCGAGAGAGCATCATTTGTTCTCTAAGCTGGCGAAATGTAAATTTTGGGTTGAAGAGTTCTTTTTGGGTGGTATATTATAACGCCTTCAGCTATTCAGATGGATTCTGATAAGGTCCGGGCCATAACTGAATGGTGTCAACCCACCAATTCATAGGCTTTGCAACGCTTTCTAGGTTTTGCTAATTTTTACCATAAATTCATTAGGAATTTTTCAGTTATGGCCAAACCTTTGATAGACCTTACTAAGAAGGGCGCTGAGGTAAACGTCTCCTGAGGCTAAGGAAGCTTTTGCCCACCTTAAGAAGGCATTCTCTACTGCCCCGGTATTGGTACAACCTAATCTCAATTTTCCTTTTGTTTTGGAGGTGGATGCTTCCGAGCATGGTGTGGGGGCTGTCCTATCCCAGGGAACTGCCTCTCTCTCCCAATTTGCAGCCATGTGCCTTTTTCTCCAGGAAGTTTAGTCCGGCTGAACGGAATTATGATATTGGCAATAGAGAATTGCTGGCTGTCAAATGGGCATTTGAAGAGTGGAGGCACTTCCTGGAGGGAGCCAGACATCAGATTACTGTGTTCACGGCTCACAATAATTTTATTTATCTAGAGTCTGCCAAGTGCCTAAATGCATGACAAGCGCGATGGGCTTTATTTTTCTTTTGTAGTTACGTATGTTCAAGGGTCAAAAAACGTCAGAGCTGATGCTCTATCTCGCTGTTTTGGGGTGCCTGAACAAGAGGATTCTCAACCCGAGGGTATTCTATCTCCTGGGGTGGTGGTGGCGGCGTTGTTATCAGACATCTCCGGCCAAATTCTTGCTGCTCAATCGGGTGTTCCAAGTTTTCTTTTCTGAAGGGAGGTTGTTTGTACCCAGTGCCTTGCGCTTGTTCTAGAGGAGGTTCATGCATCCATCTTGGCAGACCACCAGGATATTCGTGGCAAGTTGGAATGGTGCAGACTTCTGTACTGGTGGCTGCAGATGGCCCGGGATGTCAGAAGTTTTGTTGAATCCTGTTCAGTTTGCGCTCGAGGGAAGAATGTCAGGAGATGACCCGAGGGGCCCATTCTGCCACTCCGGGTGCCATCCAGACCATGGTCGCATTTATCCATGGATTTTATCATGGATCTTCCAGTGTCTCGGGGACACTCAGTCATATGGGTGGTAGTTGACCGGTTTTCCAAGATGGCACATTTTGTCCCTCTAAAGAAGTTACCGTCGGCTCCCGAACTAGCTTCTATTCTCCTCAAGGAAGTAGTGCGTTTACACAGCATCCCCGATAATGTAGTGTCGGATCGAGGGATGCAGTTTGTTGCCCGGTTTTGGCGTGCTTTTTGTAAGAACATCGGAGTTGGGATGTCGTTTTCCACAGCTTCTCACCCGGAATCCAATGGGCGGACTGGGCGCATGAACCAAGAGCTTATTCAGTACCTCAGGTTATATGTCAGCGATCGTAAGGATCAGTAGGCAGATTTTTTGGCGTTGGCAGAGTTTTTGCCGTAAATAACCATTGTAATTCTGCTTCTGGAACTTCGCTGTTTTTCTGCAATGGTGGCTATCATCCCAGGTGTTCCTTTTCTGTGTCTCCGGCGTCTGAGAATCCGTCGGCAAATGCTATGGTCAAGAGGCTTCAAGAGATTTGGGGTGAGGTACGTCGTAATTTGGAGCATTCTCGGGGGCTCATGCTAAGGAATAATGAGAACAGACACCGTCTCTGATTCTTTTTCGGTTGGCTTATTTATCGTCCAAGAATTTGAAATTAAAGGTTCCCGCATTGAAACTGGCCCCACGATTTGTGGGACCTTTTCCGATCACCAGAATTGTTAATCCTGTGGTTTATGAATTGGCATTAGCGGATTCTTGGAAGATTCATAGTTTTTCATAAATCTCTGTTGAAAAAATACGTCCCTCCTGTGGTGGGAATTAAAAGCAAAGCTTGACTCCATGTACAGGCAGCTGTTTCAAGGTATTTGCCCTTCATCAGTGTACAGTAGGAGTCTGGCTTTGCTAGTGACATGCCTTAGACGGAGCTCAGAAACTCTCTTTTCTCTTTAGTGAGAGCACCTAGACGGCGAGTGAGGAGACTCAATAGACCATTCATGCTTCTCTGGGTAATATGCAATAGGTGGCACTATGGAGGTATTCCATCTCTCTTATTTGCACATTGCCTGTGGAAGAGATGACATCAGAATGCATTAAAGGGAACATCAGCGGGGACAGCCTCATGCTTTGTGTAATGTTTTGCTGGGAACACCTGGTTCCTGGCATTCATGTGGATCTGGCAAGTACTAGCTACCTAAAAATTGTTGCAGAGCAAGTATACCTCTTCTTGGCAGCAGTATTCTTTAGTGGTAGTAGCCATTTTTAGCAGGATAATAGACCCTGCTACATAGTAATAGTCCCCCCTTATAAATTCCCCCATTGTGTCGACCACAAAATGATTCCTCTGTGTCCCACAGAAATAGTGCTTTTCTTTGTGCCCTCGCAAAGTGATAACTGGCTCGTGTGCTTCTACACAATTAAAAATTCCCCTTCTGCCCCCAATAAATGTCCTTTGTGTGCCCCATAGTAATAGTGCCCTTTGTGCCTCCATAATAGTTGTGCCCCCAGGAGTAGTAATGAGCCCCCTTTGTGCCACAATTTTAGTAATGAGTCACTATTGCATCCCAAAGTAGTAGTAACAAGCTCTCATTGTGCCCACAGTAGTAGTATTGAGACCCTGTTGTGCCTCCCAGGAGTAGTAAGGACCAGGATTGATAATGTGCCCCTTAGGCCTCATGTCTATGAGGAAAATCAGGCCCGCTATGGATTCTTCATGTAGAATCCGTAGCGGGTCCCTCCTGCCCCGCGGACATGAGGCCTAAAAATCAGAATAAACTCACCTGCTCCGGACGATGCGGATCTTCCTTCCTTCGCGGCCGGATCTTCTTTCTTTGCTCCGGTGGATGTGCTCGGCACACATGCGCCGGGCACATCCGCCGGGCCAAAGAAAGAAGATCTGGTCGCGAAGAAGGGAAGAACCGCATCGTCCAGAGCAGGTGAGTTTAATTCTGGTACGGGTCTCCCGCGGATCCGGACGGCTTCCATAGGCTTCAATAGAAGCCTGCAGGAGACCCGCACGAAAATTGAGCATGTCCATTTTTTTTCCCCGCGCGCGGATCTGCGCCTGACGGGGAAAAATGACATCGCAGGTATTTAACTACCTGCGGGTGTCCAATGCATCCCTATGGGGCGCGGATCCGCGTGCGGGAGAAACGCTACGGATTTAAAGCCCGTGGACATGAGGCCTTAATGTCCACAGCTAGCCAAACGACCCCTCCAGCAACAGCTGAACCATCATCATTGCACTTCAGCGCACCCACAGGATGCACCAATGCAGCTACGTAGCATAGTGTGGTGAGGTGAGTCTGATCGCAACTGTGACTCCCATAGCTACGCCACTTGCAATAATGTTCATGACAATGAAAACCTGCAAAAAACATTTTAATACATGTGATATCACTCTCCTTCATACATCCTTTTTTCTGTTTTTTCTTTTTGCCTGTAAAAAATGGAAAGCATTTTTACAAGACTTTTTAGTGGAATTACTTTTGGTTTGATACATTTTGTAAAATGTGTTGTCTTTTTTTTTCATGCCCCGTAGAAAAACTATAGGGAAAAACAAGAAAAAAAATGCCATAGGTTGCCTGCAGACAGCCGGGTTGGATCCTGCTGCGAGAATTCTCGCTGAGCGGAGCCAGCCTGTCACTACTGACATTTCTGTGTGGGCCTCTGTGATATGTTTTCACGCGGACAGATCGCAGCTGTGTGCGTGGGATTGCATTTTCTAATGCAATCCTATGGCAGCGGGCATGGGTGGAAATTCTGCAGGAAATCCCGGCGTGGAATTTCCGCCCGTGTGCCGGAGGCCATAAGTAGGGCATGCTGCATTTTCAAAAAAAGTGCTATAGTCCCAAAAACTGCACCAAAAGGTCAGAAAAATGCTACAAAAATGCACTGGTTGTAGGGGGATTCATATGTCGCTATTGCTGTTCATGTATCATCTGGCACAGTAAAAAAGCAGAAGACTAGAAAAAACAGGAAAAAATGTGAAATAAATTCAGTATTTTTTTCCCACAACACTTGTGTGAATCCATCCTTAAACTGTAAGTTTTCCTTCTGTATGATTCTATGGCCATAAATGTAACGATCATTTGACAACATACTACCTTGGTTGGCCACACTTTATTTTTGTGCTCCAATGTAAAAGAACATTTAGCATGAATACAGAACAACGTAATTGTAAGAACACAGCAGGTAAGGCGGCTCTCCGTGTTGCAGCATACACTGTTAAAATAAATCAATAGCTGCTGTTTTGCTGCAAAACTCAGCATGCAGTTACATCTGTCACATCGTTGTGTTGTGATTAGGTGAATGGTATTGCCACCCTCAGCCTATAAAAAGGCTCTCCGAAGCTACTTATGTGTAGTGGCCCATTTTTCCACTTGTTGACCACTAGATGCCTCTGACGCAATCAGAGAGATTTCGCTCAGTTAACAGTTTGAGAGGGGGTGCATTATTAGAATGTAAGAAGATGGTCGTATTGACATATTGTCCACCATCTGGGCTGTTCTGACCATACTGTTAGGAGGTGTTGGGACCAGTGAATGAGTGAGGTCATGTTCACAAGGCGACCAGGCTCAGGACACCCTCAGCAGACCACCAGTAGAGTGGATTGTTTGATTGTCGCACAAGCAGCTCCAACTATTTCGTTGTCTGCGAACCAGAGACAGGTGGCACCAATGTTACATCCCCTTTGTCTGTTGGAACCATTTCCAGCTGCTTGGCTAAAGGACATTTAGTCTCAGGGCACCCATCAGTGTATACTTTTCTGCAATAAATGATCGTGTTGCTCTGATATTGTAATAACTAACTTGTACCAACATTATAATTACACATAGAAAGTTTCATTCGATTCCGACAACTCCTTCTAGGTACTTTAATATTTTTTCAATTATAACGGTATTTTCCAGCATAGAGTAGTCTTGAACATTAAAAAATCAGCCATTATAGAGTTCGTATTCCTCATGTTTAGCTGAGAAAGAACATTTGTAGATTCCTCAAAAGCAAGGAAAGAAACCAGCCTGTATTTTACAATTTCATTAGGTGATTTCTAAATGTACTTCTTGATAAATTATAATGATAGAAAGTGACCAATATCATCACAATCTTCAGGTATCCATAGGCGCTATACTTATTTTCTGGACGTCTTCCATCACTGGGGGCTTATCTCCTCCTGAAGACACAGAAAGATATGGGTGTATGGAAAAATATCCATGGCAAAGCGCAAAGTATCTATATTTAGCAATTCAATGAAAAACAAAGTTGGCATCAGCTAAGATTTACAGTAAACATTGGAAATGTTATGACCTATACTATCAACAAGATGTAGCAAGCACAGTGATTGTTTATAAGTTTTGTTTTCACTTCATTAATTGATCTTGCTTCAAGTTTAATAAAACATATACATTTACCTACTTGTTTGACCACTAGAAAACTCAAATATTGCTACAGGTTTTACTTAAGTCAAATGTCTGTACCAGATTCATCTGAATTCTTTTGCAACTTTTACTAAATCATAGTTATTCTATAGATCAGTCTGCTTGTCTTTGAGAGGAAGAGTACCATCTATGTTTGTTTCAGTGGTATTTCTGGAAAACTTACGAGTTCTTCTCATGCTCTGGATGCGTTCAGATAAGTGCTTCCTGAATTTCTTGGTGAGGAAGCAGTAGATGATAGGGTCAAGCATACAGTTGGCGCTCATGATGCATAGAGTGACTTGATGGGCATCATTCAATGTTTGCCGAAACCCACAGTCTTTCTCATGCCATAATCTCAAGACTGTCAGTGTCCAGGGTCCATGAACAATGTGATGTGGGACAAAGCATATCACAAAAACACCTAGAACAGTGGCAACCATGTACAAAGCACGGCGCTTCATTTCTGCGCTTTTTCTGACTTGTACTGACTGGTTGAATAAAGTCCTAAAAATCACTAAATTGCACACTAATATAAGGAGGAATACAAGAAAAAAGGAAGCAATCAAAACAAAGTTAATGGCAGCCACAGGATCTCTGTTTTCAATATTGTAGCCTTCAAAGCATCGAGTGTAGTTGTGACCTCCAGTGGTCTGAAACTGGTTGGTAGCAGGTACAATAAGAAAGTACAAAGAGCTGGAAAATACAAGTATCCATACACACGTCGAGATACATATTGCTTTAAATCTGGTAGTGGACTGCGCGGTCTCTACCGGTCTTGTAACAGCCTGATATCTGTTGTAACTAATGACTCCAAGAAAGGCGACAGAGCAATATGTGTTAATAAAAAAGAAACATCCTGCTACATTACAGAGAAATTCCGGCATGATCCAATCCCCGCTATGGTTGTAATATACGATCCAGAGAGGCAGTGTCACCAAAAATAGGAGGTCAGCGACTGTTAGATTTATCATAAAGATTTTAATTTCACTCAGCCTCTTGGCTGGATAAACTTTAAAAAAGATCCAGAGTACATAGCTGTTGGCAAGGAATCCAATAACAAAAATAATGCTGTATGATACTGTAAAGAGGGAGTATCTGAATTCTGAATCCACCGTGCATGGGTCCAGTCTACTACTGTTTCCTTGTGGAGACATGCCCACTACATTTAGATTCAAATACTGCTTCAAATGGACTTCTGTGGGAAGAGAAGGAGAAAAGAGGATAAATAAATATTACTTATTAAAGGATTGGTCATTAATACTAATTACGTGGAAAACCCTTTTAACGTATATGCTGATATATAAACAAAACCATTTCTACCTTTTTAGAAGAAAACTGATTCACTTTTTGTTTAAAATCCTATGTCTTATCTATTTGTACAGATTTCTAGTGAAGTGCTACCGTATTAAGGCCTAATGTCCACTTGCATGCACAGATTCCACTGCTGAATCCCGCAGTGGAATCCGTGCATGCCTCCGGCCAATGACAAAAAATACAGTTCCTTTTCCCTCTGAATCCAGCGCAGGTTTCCTCCGCGGCCAGATCTTCTTTCTTCAGCACGGCGGATGTGTCTGGTGACAGCTGCGGGTGTGCCGCGCATCGGACGGCTTCCGTTAACTTCAATGGAAGACATTGATGAGGGATCCACAGGAAAATGGGGCATGCTGCGATTTCTTCACATCCACATGCTTGTAGCTGCTTTGTGGAGACAAATGCATCCCTATGAGCGGCTTGATCTGCAGATCTCCTGCGCGGGTGCCACAAATCAAATCCACCCGTGGACATTGGGCCTAAGAAGATACGAGTTACCTTAGTGATTTCACCACCTGAACAATATTTCCCAACATTTCTGGTGCATCATGATTAAAGTAGATTTACTGTAGACACATATTAATCATAGTGATATCACAAGGAATTGTATCAAATTACTTTATCAGCTCTGCTTGTAACTAACCCAAATAACTATTCAGTACAACAGAGGGATGTTTAAATACTAATGAGTAGAGATGAGCGAGCACCAAAATGCTCGGGTGCTCGTTACTCGGGACGAAATTATCGCGATGCTCGAGGGTTCGTTTCGAATAACGAACCCCATTGAAGTCAATGGGCGACCCGAGCATTTTTGTATTTCGCCGATGCTCGCTAAGGTTTTCATGTGTGAAAATCTGGGCAATTCAAGAAAGTGATGGGAACGACACAGCAACGGATAGGGCAGGCGAGGGGCTACATGTTGGGCTGCATCTCAAGTTCACAGGTCCCACTATTAAGCCACAATACCGGCAAGAGTGGGCCCCCCCCCCTCCCAACAACTTTTACTTCTGAAAAGCCCTCATTAGCAATGGATACCTTAGCTAAGCACCACACTACCTCCAACAAAGCACAATCACTGCCTGCATGACACTCCGCTGCCACTTCTCCTGGGTTACATGCTGACCAACCCCCCCTGCACGACCCTGTGTCCACAGCGCACACCAAATTGTCCCTGCGCAGCCTTCAGCTGCCCTCATGCCACGCCACACTCATGTCCATTTATAAGTGCGTCTGCCACAGGAAAAGCAGGCACACACTGCAGAGGGTTGGCACGGCTAGGCAGCGACCCTCTTTAAAAGGGGCGGGGCGGTAGCCCACAATGCTGTACAGAAGCAATGAGAAATATAATCCTGTGCCACCGCCATCAGGAGCTGCACACGTGGGCATAGCAATGGGGAACCTATGTGCCACACACTATTCATTCTGTCAAGGTGTCTGCATGCCCTAGTCAGACCGCGGTTTTTAATTCATAGACACAGGCAGGTACAACTCCCTATTGTGAAGTCCCTGTGGACCGACAGCATGGGTGGCTCCCTGGAACCCACCGGCGGTACATAAAAATATCCCATTGCATTGCCCAACACAGCTGAGGTAGTAATGTCGTGCTTAATACAGGTGGGCTTCGGCCCACACTGCATGCCCCAGTCAGACTGGGGTTCTTTAGAAGTGGAAACAGATGCATTTATAATTCCCTGTGGACCCACAGCATGGGTGGCTCCCTGGAACCCACCGGCAGTACATAAAAATATCCCATTGCATTGCCCAACACAGCTGAGGTAGTAATGTCGTGCTTAATGCAGGTGGGCTTCGGCCCACACTGCATGCCCCAGTCAGACTGGGGTTCTTTAGAAGTAGAAACAGATGCATTTATAATTCTCTGTGGACCCACAGCATGGGTGGCTCCCTGGAACCCACCGGCGGTACATAAAAATATCCCATTGCATTGCCCAACACAGCTGAGGTAGTAATGTCGTGCTTAATGCAGGTGGGCTTCTGCCCACACTGCATGCCCCAGTCAGACTGGGGTTCTTTAGAAGTGGAAACAGATGCATTTATAATTCCCTGTGGACCCACAGCATGGGTGGGTGCCAGGAAGCCACCGGCGGTACATAAAAATATCCCATTGCATTGCCCAACACAGCTGAGGTAGTAATGTCGTGCTTAATACAGGTGGGCTTCGGCCCACACTGCATGCCCCAGTCAGACTGGGGTTCTTTAGAAGTGTAAACAGATGCATTTATAATTCCCTGTGGACCCACAGCATGGGTGGGTGCCAGGAAGCCACCGGCGGTACATAAAAATATCCCATTGCATTGCCCAACACAGCTGAGGTAGTAATGTCGTGCTTAATGCAGGTGGGCTTCGGCCCACACTGCATGCCCC
Organism: Eleutherodactylus coqui; assembly: GCF_035609145.1. Lineage (NCBI taxonomy): Eukaryota > Metazoa > Chordata > Amphibia > Anura > Eleutherodactylidae > Eleutherodactylus > Eleutherodactylus coqui. The sequence goes on from NC_089837.1 coordinate 296,070,965, forward strand.
AGTCTGACTGGGGTTCTTTAGAAGTGGAAACAGATGCATTTATAATTCTCTGTGGACCCACAGCATGGGTGGGTGCCAGGAAGCCACCGGCGGTACATAAAAATATCCCATTGCATTGCCCAACACAGCTGAGGTAGTAATGTTGTGCTTAATGCAGGTGGGCTTCGGCCCACACTGCATGCCCCAGTCTGACTGGGGTTCTTTAGATGTGGTTTCAGATGCATTTATAATTCTCTGTGGATCCACAGCATGGGTGGGTGCCAGGAAGCCACCGGCGGTACATAAAAATATCCCATTGCATTGCCCAACACAGCGGATGTAACGTCAGCTGTAATGCAGGTGGGCTAAAAATTCATTTGATTACACTGTAGGCGAGGGCCCACAAAAATTGCTGTATCAACAGTACTAATGTACATCCAAAAAATTGGCCATGGCCAACCAAGAGGGTAGGTGAAACCCATTAATCGCTTTGGTTAATGTGGCTTAAGTGGTAACTAGGCCTGGAGGCAGCCCAGTTGAACGAAAAATTGGTTCAAGTTAAAGTTTCAACGCTTTTAAGAGCATTAAAACGTATAAAAATTGTTTAGAAAAATTATATGACTGAGCCTTGTGGCCCTAAGAAAAATTGCCCGTTCGGCGTGATTACGTGAGGTTTCAGGAGGAGGAGCAGGAGGAGGAGGAGGAATATTATACACAGATTGATGAAGCAGAAATGTCCCCGTTTTGGATGGTGAGAGAGAACGATGCTTCCATCCGCGGGTGCAGCCTACGTATTGCTTAGGTATCGCTGCTGTCCGCTGGTGGAGAAGAGAAGTCTGGGGAAATCCAGGCTTTGTTCATCTTGATGAGTGTAAGCCTGTCGGCACTGTCGGTTGACAGGTGGGTACGCTTATCCGTGATGATTCCCCCAGCCACACTAAACACACTCTCTGACAAGACGCTAGCCGCAGGACAAGCAAGCACCTCCAGGGCATACAGCGCGAGTTCAGGCCACATGTCCAGCTTTGACACCCAGTAGTTGTAGGGGGCAGAGGCGTCACCGAGGACGGTGCTGCAATCGGCTACGTACTCCCTCACCATCCTTTTACAGTGCTCCTGCCAACTCAGCCTTGACTGGGGACCGGTGACACAGTCTTGATGGGGAGCCATAAAGCTGGCAAAGGCCTTGGAGAATGTTCCCCTGCCTGCGCTGTACATGCTGCCTGATCTCTGCGCCTCCCCTGCTACCTGGCCCTCGGAACTGCGCCTTCTGCCACTAGCGCTGTCGGATGGGAAGTTTACCATCAGTTTGTCCACCAGCGCCCTGTGGTATAGCATCATTCTCGAACCCCTTTCCTCTTCGGGAATGAGAGTGCAAAGGCTCTCCTTATACCGTGGATCGAGCAGTGTGTACACCCAGTAATCCGTAGTGGCCAGAATGCGTGTAACGCGAGGGTCACGAGAAAGGCATCCTAACATGAAGTCAGCCATGTGTGCCAGGGTACCTGTACGCAACACATGGCTGTCTTCACTAGGAAGATCACTTTCAGGATCCTCCTCCTCCTCCTCAGGCCATACACGCTGAAAGGATGACAGGCAAGCAGCATGGGTACCGTCAGCAGTGGGCCAAGCTGTCTCTTCCCCCTCCTCCTCATCCTCCTCATGCTCCTCCTCCTCCTCCTGAACGCGCTGAGATATAGACAGGAGGGTGCTCTGACTATCCAGCGACATACTGTCTTCCCCCGGCTCTGTTTCCGAGCGCAAAGCGTCTGCCTTTATGCTTTGCAGGGAACTTCTCAAGATGCATAGCAGAGGAATGGTGACGCTAATGATTGCAGCATCGCCGCTCACCATCTGGGTAGACTCCTCAAACTTTCCAAGGACCTGGCAGATGTCTGCCAACCAGGCCCACTCTTCTGTAAAGTTGGAGTTGGTATTCCACTATAGCTCTACGCTGCTCATAGAGTCTGGCCAACATGTGGAGCGTAGAGTTCCACTGTGTGGGCACGTCGCACAGCAGTCGGTGCACTGGCAGATTAAACCGATGTTGCAGGGTCCGCAGGGTGGCAGCATGCGTGTGTGATTTGCGGAAATGTGCGCAGAGCTGGCGCACCTTTCCGAGCAGGTATGACAAGTGGGGGTAGCTTTTCAGAAAGCGCTGAACCACCAAATTAAACACATGGGCCAGGCATGGCACGTGCGTGAGGCTGCCGAGCTGCAGAGCCGCCACCAGCTTACGGCTGTTGTCACACATGACCATGCCCGGTTGGAGGCTCAGCGGCGCAAGCCAGCGGTCGGTCTGCTCTGTCAGACCCTGCAGCAGTTCGTGGGCCGTGTGCCTCTTCTCTCCTAAGCTGAGTAGTTTCAGCACGGCCTGCTGACGCTTGCCCACCGCTGTGCTGCCACGCCGCGTGACACCGACTGCTGGCGACGTGCTGCTGCTGACACATCTTGATTGCGAGACAGAGGTTGCGTAGGAGGAGGAGGAGAAGGGTGGTTTAGTGGAGGAAGCATACACCCCCGCAGATACCACCACCGAGCTGGGGCACGCAATTCGGGGGGTGGGTAGGATGTGAGCGGTCCCAGGCTCTGACTCTGTCCCAGCCTGCACTAAATTCACCCAATGTGCCGTCAGGGAGATATAGTGGCCCTGCCCGCCTGTGCTTGTCCACGTGTCTGTTGTTAAGTGGACCTTGGCAGTAACCGCGTTGGTGAGGGCGCGTACAATGTTGCGGGAGACGTGGTCGTGCAGGCCTGGGACGGCACATCGGGAAAAGTAGTGGCGACTGGGAACCGAGTAGCGCGGGGCCGCCCCCGCCGCCATCATGCTTTTGAAAGCCTCCGTTTCCACAAGCCTATACGGCAGCATCTCTAGGCTGATCAATTTTGCAATGTGCACGTTTAACGCTTGAGCGTGCGTGTGCGTGGCGTCGTACTTGCGCTTGCGCTCAAACTGTGGCGCTAGCGACGTCTGGACGCTACGCTGAGAGACATTGCTGGATGGGGCCGAGGACAGCGGAGGTGAGGGTGTGGGTGCAGGCCAGGAGACGGTAGTGCCTGTGTCCTCAGAGGGGGGTTGGATCTCAGTGGCAGGTTGGGGCACAGGGGGAGAGGCAGCGGTGCAAACCGGAGGCGGTGAACGGGCATCGTCCCACCTTGTGGGGTGCTTGGCCATCATATGCCTGCGCATGCTGTTGGTGGTGCCTCCCCAGCTGATCTTGGCACGACAAAGGTTGCACACCACTGTTCGTCGGTCGTCAGGCGTCTCTGTGAAAAACTGCCACACCGTAGAGCACCTTGACCTCTGCAGGGTGGCATGGCGCGAGGGGCCGCTTTGGGAAACAGTTGGTGGATTATTCGGTCTGGCCCTGCCTCTACCCCTGGCCACCGCACTGGCCTGGCCTGTGCCCACACCCTGACTTGGGCCTCCGCGTCCTCGCCCGCGTCCACATCCTATAGGCCTACCCCTACCCCTCAGCATGGTGTATTACCAGTGATTTGATTTCCCAGGCAGGAAAGAAATTGGCGCAAGCCTGCTGTTAAACGTAGCTGGCTGCGTATGTTTTTTGTTAACGTTCTGCACCCACCACACACGTACCCAGAACGCTGAGGACTGTCAGAGGCAGGCCAAATAGAATGTTTCCCTTTTTTTTGGTAAAGAAAAGGCCCACTGCGTATATTCAATCAATAATATATGTCTTCTGGCCCTGCAAATGTGTCACAGAACTGCAGGGTTGCAGAGTTATTAACTACAGCAGAGCGGTGATTTTTCCCAGGCAGGAAAGAAATTGGCGCCAGCCTGCTGTTAAACGTAGCTGGCTGCGTATGTTTTTTGTTAACGTTCTGCACCCACCACACACGTACCCAGAACGCTGAGGACTGTCAGAGGCAGGCCAAATAGAATGTTTCCCTTTTTTTTGGTAAAGAAAAGGCCCACTGCGTATATTCAATCAATAATATATGTCTTCTGGCCCTGCAAATGTGTCACAGAACTGCAGGGTTGTAGAGTTATTAACTACAGCAGAGCGGTGATTTTTCCCAGGCAGGAAAGAAATTGGCGCAAGCCTGCTGTTAAACGTAGCTGGCTGCGTATGTTTTTTGTTAACGTTCTGCACCCACCACACACGTACCCAGAACGCTGAGGACTGACAGAGGCAGGGCATATAGAATTTTTCCCTTTTTTTTAAAAGAAAAGGCCCACTGACTATTCAATCAGATAAGAAATCTGTTCCACAGAAATGCAGTTATATGAAGTGCAGCAGAGCGGTGATTTTTCCCAGGAAGGCAGGAAATAAATTGGCGCAAGCCTGCTGTTAAACGTAGCTGGCTGCGTATGAATTTTTTACTATCTCCACCCACCACACACGTACACAGAACGCTGAGGACTGACAGAGGCAGGGCACATAGAATTTTTCCCTTTTTTTTTAAAGAAAAGGCCCACTGCGTATATTCAATCAATAATATATGTCTTCTGGCCCTGCCTACACAATTCTGTCCCTGTAGTATTACTGCAGGGCGCAATGCTCTGCACAGCCGATTTTGAAAAAAAAAAAATGCAACACTCCTAACAGCAGCCTGCACAGTACTGCACACGGTTAAATGTGGCCCTGAGAAGGACCGTTGGGGTTCTTGAAGCCTACACTCACTCCTAACACTCTCCCTGCCTAACCACCACTTCTGTCCCTGGACTATTACTGCAGGGCGCAATGCTCTGCAGACAGCCGATTTTGAAAAAAAAAATAATTGTGCAACACTGCTAACAGCACCCTCCACAGTACTGCACACGGATAGATGTGGCCCTGAGAAGGACCGTTGGGGTTCTTGAAGCCTACACTCACTCCTAACACTCTCCCTACAGCAGCACCAGCAGCAGCACTTTCCCTCAGCTAACTCAGTCACAAGGCATCTGAGGCGAGCCGCGGGAGGGGCCGACTTTTATACTCGGGTGACATCTGATCTCCCCAGCCACTCACAGCAGGGGGGTGGTATAGGGCTTGAACGTCACAGGGGGAAGTTGTAATGCCTTCCCTGTCTTTCAATTGGCCAGAAAAGCGCGCTAACGTCTCAGAGAGGAAACTGAAAGTAACCCGTACATCGCGTGGTACTCGTTAAGAGTAACGAGCATCCCGAACACCCTAATATTCGCCCGAGCATCAAGCTCGGACGAGTACGTTCGCTCATCTCTACTAATGAGTAATAAGGTAAGCTGTTGGTGATGATGCTGTACAAAGCAAGGTGGTCTTGTATGTTTGTAGGACAGTGCCAATTTTCAAGAGCCTTCCAGGCCTCTTGTATTGATACCCTATTCTTAGAATAGGTCCTTAATATCAGATCGGCAAGGACAGATGCCCACCATCCCTGTCAATATCTGTTTATAATAGCTTGAACTAGCAAAACTAGGTACACTGTGCAGTGATCTGGAACTGTACTGCAATAATGGGATCGAACTTGCAGTACCATTCCAGGCCACTGCAAAGTGTATGGAGCTGTATTAGTTTTGTCTACTGCTGCACAGAAATGCAGCTGAAGGATGGGAGTGGCAGGTGTCAGACCCTGATCTAGTATTGATAATCTATCCTGAGGATAATTGATCAATACAAAAGAAAGCCTAGAATATCTCTTTAACCCTTAATGTTGTTTTAATATAAATTTTGCAAGATTCAGTGCAAGATTCAATTACATATTACTTTAATTCCATGGCACAGGACAATTATGGCAATACCAAATGTGTAAACCTTTTTTATGGCTTACCACTTTTGCACCATAAAACTTAAAAAGATATCTATTTTGTGCCACCTTATTCTAGGAGCTGTATCTGTTTTTATTTTGACACATTGATTTGTTAGTATAATTGAAAGATATACAACTTTTTGATCACTTTTTATTCCATTCTGTATTAGGGGGATGAACAAAAAAAGCAGCAAATTTAGCATTCCTTTTTATTTTTTTTAGTGTTCATATTGCAGCTGAAACAACATTTTACAGTTTTCATATAGATTATTTCATAGCTTGGATCCTTAAAGGGGTTGTCCCGTGCCGAAACGGGTTTTTTTTTTTTTCAATAGCCCCCCCGTTCGGCGCAAGACAAACCCGATGCAGGGGTTTAAAAAAAAAAACGGATAGTACTTACCCGAATCCCCGCGCTCCGGTGACTTCTTACTTACCTTGCGAAGATGGCCGCCGGGATCTTCACCCTCGGTGGACCGCAGGTCTTCTGTGCGGTCCATTGCCGATTCCAGCCTCCTGATTGGCTGGAATCGGCACACGTGACAGGGCGGAGCTACGAGGAGCAGCTCTCTGGCACGAGCGGCCCCATTCAGAAGGGAGAAGACCGGACTGCGCAAGCGCGTCTAATCGGGCGATTAGACGCTGAAAATTAGACGGCACCATGGAGACGAGGACGCCAGCAACGGAGCAGGTAAGTGAATAACTTCTGTATGGCTCATATTTAATGCACAATGTACATTACAAAGTGCATTAATATGGCCATACAGAAGTGTATACCCCAACTTTGTTTCGCGGGACAACCCCTTTAAGGTCACATTGATAACAATTCTGCACTTTTTTTCTTTTTTATATATAGCTGTAAAGCCTGACGATCATATTATCATGCAGGTACAGCATTCTGCGCCAATTACACCCTGCAGATGACAAACATGTATGACATTTTGTCTTAAAGGGTTTGCCCAGGGTTAGAAAAACATGTCTGCTTTTTTTCCAGACACAGAGCCACCCTTGTCCATGGGCTGTGTATGATCTTGCAGCTCAATTCCCCTTCACTTCAATTGAACGGAGTTTCAATACTAGACACAACTCACAGACAAGGGTGGAGCTGTGTTGGAAGAAAGCAGCCATATTTTTCTAACCCTAGAAACTCCGTCAAGGAATTAAAAACTACATTATTTAATTTTTTTTTTTTAAATATGCCTTTTTATGTAGAAAAGTGAAAGTTTAGGTTTCAAACAAGACTTTCCAACATTGTTAGAATACATTCTTGAAAAAAATGATCTTATCTATTCCTGAGAATATTATTGAAAGGTCTATACAGACTGATATGATCTTGTGGGGGGGGGGGGGTTTATTCCACTTCTGTGCAGCAAACTACAGGCATTCGTTAAATTTAATTCTCCATACTTTGAGGAAAAAAACTCTAGTATAAAATAGAAATAAAGCCACTTCAGACACTGCTGCAGCAAAAGGACACCAGTATTCCTGATTTTGTTTTGCTTTATATTTTGTGTTATTTTCTAGATTGTAAAGTGGAATTCTAATAGAAATTTGTACAGAAGCCATATGACAAAGTATAAAAGCAGATCTATCCCCATATAGGGGGAAGTTCTATTTGTAACAATAGAAGAACTTCTAAATGACATTATATGGAGCAATAAAAGTAACTGTATACATATCTGGACAAACCTAATTTTTTCTCAATATCTCAAATTGTTGTAGGGATAAAAAGCTATAGATGCAATAGTACAATGATTTTAGGAAGCTAAAATTTATATATGGAAGTTCATATATGTTAGCTACACCATGTAAAATTACATATATACGAGGAAAATACCCTATTAATAAACAGTGTATTATGTCATAATTTCTAATACCACAAGAATACATCACATGATCCTATTATTTTCCTGTGATCTCCAGGAAACCAAAATGCAATGATTCCAGTGAGGTTATTATTACCTTATCTGTGGTTGACTTCCAGTTAATCAACCTGTCTTGTTGCGTTTGCTTTTGTCTTCACTGTACTGATATGAGCTGTCTCTTATTTTTTTCTTTGACCGTGTGGCTGTCAGCTGCCTTTAAATAACTGAAATAACAATGTTAAATATATAAGGAAATGGTAGTGGACAGGAAGCGTGCAACCTCTAGTTAAAAAAAAAAAACAGAAGTGAAGGAACCGTATAAGGATTTCATCAACCTGGATTTTCACTAGAGTTTACTGAGAACAAAGATAGCTCACCATGAATAATTTTTGCAAGTAACTGGCCGTGACAAGTGCATGTATGCACTTCTGTATGGCCATTACAAAGCACTTTGTAATATACTGTGTGCTTTGTAAATAAGCTATACAGAAGTTATATACTTACATGTAATGCCACCCCACCCCCCATGCTTACCATTCCGTCATTCCTGGATATGATAAATTATCCAGCCAGTTGTCTTTTCTTGTCATGCAGGTGCAATAGTGCTTGTTGGTTCCTGGGAATGCGCATCTTCGCGCATGGGCAGTTCACTTAGAAGTCTGTGCTGAAGCGGATCCGGACAGTAGCGTCCACTGGCCAACTGTCATCAGCTGAAGGGTAAGTATTACTACTGGGGGCAGTGCAGGGGTGCTGTCACTCGGTATTAGGGTGCCTTTCCACTAGCCTTTTTTTATCGCTGCGTTTTTTTTTTACGCGATTGTCAATGGGACTTTCTAATGTTAAAAACACAACGCAATGCAATTGCGTTGTTGGTGCATTGCGTTGCATTTTTAACATTAGAAAGTCCCATTGACAATCGCGTAAAAAAAAAAAACGCAGCGATAAAAAAAGGCTAGTGGAAAGAAGCCCTTAGTGTATCTTGATGCCACCAGGAAGTTTTGGAGTCAAGCTTGACAGGGAGAAGACGCCCCTCTCTACCTGACTGGCTGCAGGCAACGATCCCCTGCAGGTCCTGGCTGCCCAATATTCTTGTGCTGTTGCTGCTGCTGACGCAGACGGAAGTGTCCCCGCAGCTGCTTTAATTATCCTTTGCCCTCCCCTATCCCTGCTGTTGCTGGTGTGCGTTGCTGCCAGGCCACTGTATTTCTGCAGTATGGGCTCCCTTCTGTCCCGGCCCTCAAGGAAGCTCCCACCCGCTGCTCATGTCACTGTACATGGGCTCCCAGTGGCCGCAGTGTCCTCCTGCATGTAGCTCTTTGGGCAGCCGTGTGTCGCTGAGGGCTCCCTGCTTCCCACGGCGCTGAGCGTTAGGGGGGGGTGTTCGTCCGGCGGCGGGGAAGGCGCTTCACACGCCTGTCTTCCCCCTTGTGCCGACACCCTGCTGCGGTGAAAGATAACAAGTAATTCCTCTTCTGGGGCATCTGCAGGGAAGGCGTTTTCAGCTGTGGGGTGTGCTGCAGCGGGCCCTGCTGTGTGCATCGCAAGGAATGGATCTACTCAGATGATATTTGTGCGTGTGCCTTGCAATGTTATTGGAAAAATGACGTGGCATGCCTGGCTGGAGGGGCGAGGTCGTGGGAAATTCATAGTGCCGGGGCATTCAAGCCTACAGGGCAAATAACCTAACACTGCTGCCAAGCAAGCTTCTAGCCGCGGCCATTGCCTGCGTACAGGCTGCTAGGACCTTCCATACCTGCGCCAATCGGGAGCTAGGGGTGTGAGAGAGGTGTTCCTCCTGTCAAACCCCTACCTTCCAGTGGCGTGAAGATACACTAATACTGTGTCACTCTTACTACTGGGGGCAGTATCGGGGACGGGTGGTGTCACTGTTACTACTGGGGGCAGAGTCGGGGGATGGGTGGTGTCACTATTGCTACTGGGGGTAGTGTCTGGGTTGTGGGTGGTGTCACTTGATACTGGGGCAGTATCAGGGGGGCAACTATTGGGGGTAACTATTACTGCTGGGGCAACTATTGGGGCTAACTATTACTGCTGGGGCAACTATAAAAACAGAAGTGAAAGAACTGAATAAGGATTTCATAAACCTGGATTTTATTAACCTGGAGTTCACTGAGAACAAAGATAGCTCACCATGAATAATTTTTGCAAGTAACTTCTTCCCTTAAAGGGGTTGTCCGGCCGTGACAAGTAAATGTATGCACTTCTGTATGGCCACTACAAAGCACTTTGTAATATACTATGTGCTCTGTAAATAAGCTATACAGAAGTTATATACCTACCTATACAGGTGCCCTTCCCTATGCTTACCATTCCGTCGTCCCTGGATATGATAAATTTTTTAGCCGGTCTTTTTTTCTTGTCATGCACGTGCAATAGCCCTTGTAGGCTCTCGGGAATGCGCGTCTTCACACATACACAGTTCACTTAGAAGCCGATCCTGACAGTAGCACCGACTGACAGACTGTCATCAGCTGAAGGGTAAATGTTACTACTGGGGGCAGTGCGGGGAGTGGGTGGTGTCACTCTTACTACTGGGGGCAGTGTCGGGGGGATGGGTGGTGTCACTCTTACTACTGGAGGCAGTGTCAGGGGGGGTATGACTATGGTTACTGGGGGCAGTGTGTGTGTGTGTGGTGCAGGTGGTGTCACTATTACTACTGGGGGTAGCGTTGGGGAGGAGAGGTGGGTGGTGTCACGTTTGCTACTGGGGGTAGTGTCTGGGATGTGGGTGGTGTCACTATTGCTACTGGGGGCAGTGTCAAGGGGGTGGGTGATGTCACTATTGCAACTGGGGACAGTATTGGGGGGGCAGGTAGTGTCACTATAACTACTGGGGCAGGGGGTGTGTGGTCACTATTACTCCTGTGGGCAATGTCAGGGGGTGGGTAGTGTCACTATTGCTACTGGGGGCAGTGTTAAGGGGGTGTATCACTATTGCTACTGGGGACAGTGTCGGGGAGCAATTATTGGGGGTCCCTATTACTACTGGGGCAATTGGGGGTCCCTACTTCTGCTGGGGTAAATATTGGGGGTTCCTACTAGTGCTGGGGCAGGGGTCCTTACTAGTGCTGGGGCAACTATTGGGGGTCCCTACTAGTGCTGGGGCAACTATTGGGGGTCCCTACTAGTGCTTGGGGAACTGTCGGGGGTACCTACTAGTGCTGGGACACCAGTACTTGGAACAACTTACCCTGATTTCTGTTAGCCACTAACGGTCTTAGTCGGCCGCATTCATCTCCTAACTATACGAACTACAGGAAATGAAGAGTTGTGGCGACGGGTCATACAAAAATAAGGAAGTGTCATAGAACAACAAGCAGAAATAAGCTTGATATATTGAGGTTTGAAAGGATACACTTCAGACCTAGCATCCATAGGTGATATATTGAGGTGATATTCTGTCAAGAAACTAGTCACCTTAATATTGCCACAAAAAGAGGTTTGAGAGAATATACTTCAGACCCAGCATCTAATGGTGATATATTGAGGTGATGGCTGTTTGGAATCAGTCACCTTAGTATCATCATAAAGAGAACGTGAGGTTTGAGAGAATACACTTCAGAACTAGCATCTAAAGGTGATATATCGAGGTGATATTCTGTCGAGGCATCTAATGGTGATATATTAAGGTGATGATTATCCAAAATTAGTCACCTTGTCACAAAAAGAATACACACTACTTGAGCTAACTTTGAGGTGGCAATAAAATAAATGAGTGTGTCAAATACAATGTTAAAGACAATGGGCTATTGACCCTTGAAAAATCAATATCATTGTATTATGACTAACTTGAGATCAAGAACAACCGGGAATACCAGATGTATCTTGAGATAAAAAATAAGAGGTGCCGAAATACGTTTGTGACACTGTTGTATAATATTGAATATAGAACCATCAGGAATAATTGTTGACCCATAGTCACTGACAATAAAAGCCCCACCACCTTTGAATAAACGTTGGTGGCATTAGTCACTGACATCAGACTTCCAACCACTATTGGATCAGAAAAACACTGGGAAGTGTGAAAGTGGTAGATGTATAAGAATTCACTCGAGTCCCATTGATTTTAATTGCTGTGTGTCTTTTTTTTTTTTTAATGGGTCATGCTTGTTTTATTTGCACTTTTGTTGCTTGATACAGAAAGTTACAGTAAAAGTGTGATCAATGCCACAAATGTCACTAATTGATGAGTTCACTGCAGTTCAAGATTGTTCGCAATCTGAGTATTGTGCTCAAGGTATTTTATTCTTCCCTTAAAAAGAAAATGTATATTATATAAAAAGCAGCTTTCCTCCTCTTTGTGTAAACAGAATAGTTCTTTTATCCACCCACTAAAGAGCATGTTTGTAAGCATTGTGTGTGGATTTGTTGAAGGTCATTTAAAAAGAAGAGCACAAAACAGCGTGAAAGAGGTAAACGATGATAGGAAAAAAATGACCGCAGTACAGCTACAGATTTGGACAAGTGGTGCAGATTTTGTTGTGTTTTTAGCCGCGGAATGCGTCCTGCGGAACGCCTTGTGGAATTTTCTGCATTTTTTTTCCAGCAGACCTTAATTGTGGGATTACATCTCTTTTTTTTTTTTTTTGTCGGTATCAAGAAGTCTGGTAATCTTTTTATTGGGTCAAGATTCAAATGTTCAGCACAACAATAAAAGCAGTAAAGACTTTGCCTGGGTCGTACCGAAGAAGTATAGTTGCCAAGCACAGAACAAGGCGGCACAAACTGATAAACAAAGTTAAACTAGCTGAGGTCATGAAATGAAGAATATGGCTACAGAAAACAGAGAGGTGTTGTTGGCCCAGGACCTGCAGTGTAGTGAGGTAAGTTTTTTTTTTTTTTTTTTTATCAAAATGTGTTTATTCAGAATTTTAAACATACAAGTTTGCAAGTGGTTGACATGCATAAAAGGCAGTAACTGTCCCGAAGCCTGGTTGGCAGTACAGTAAAGGGGTGCGATTGTCCGTTGCGGTGGAGACTCCTGTCGCCGCAACAGGAAAATGTAAAATAGCTCCAGACTTCAGGGCTTAACTTCAACAGTTAATTATTATCGAAAACAACAACAGTCTCTTGCAGACTATTAAACCATGTTTGTGACTTGTGTGAAATTAACCTTAAAAGGCATGTGGGAGTCGGATCGTCTAAGAGTGAACCTCGACTCAACGTGGATGTGGTGTGTCATGAGGTGGAAAGGTGGTGTGTGTGAAGGTGTAATGTGGGGGTTAACATCAGTGAGAGTGATTGAATAGAACTTAAGTAAATTGGGGAGAAGGGGGGTGACTGTGTAGTAGAGGAGAGGGGAGGTGGGTGAGGAAGAAGAAGGTAAGGGGGGGGGGAGGGGGGGGGAAGTAGCGTCCCGGGTAGGGCCCTTAGTGGGTTCCCTGTCGTCTATCAAGTGGGTAATACCCCGTGTTCGAGCCATTGCTTGAACTTGTCAGAATTTCGAAACGTCATCCATACCTCCCACACATCGTAGTATTTCAGCCATTTGTCGTCATCTTTGGCTCTCAGCTCTTCCATATATCGGATATCATCTAGGGCAGCTGTCCAGCTCAGGCGTGTCGGCATCGTCCGGGACTTCCAGAGTCGGGGGATCACTGTTCTCATAGCTAGAAGGAAGAATCTCAAGATATCCCTCTTAATGGAGCCTGGCAGGACTGAGAGGAGCGCAATCTCAGAAGAGAGAGTCAGTGAGCTTCTTTTCAGTACATTGTACAGGGCTTGTATCTCTAACCACAGACCTCTAATCCCAGGGCAGGACCACCAAATATGCGTGAGCGTTCCTGTTTCTTTCAGGCATCTCCAGCAGTTGGCTGTGGTGCCATGGTATATTTTGGCTAGTAGTGACGGTGTGCGATACCATCTCATAATGAGCTTATAATTTAGCTCGTGGTGTCTGCCCGAGACTGACATTCTGTGGGTCAGCCTGACGCCCCTAGCCCAGTCCTCGTCGGGCAAGGGTCGCCCTAGTTCTCTCTCCCAGGCTCCACGGCAACCTCTTTCTAAGTCCCGGGCTCCCCGGGCCACCAGCATGTTATAGACCACGGAGATCAGTCCCCTCGACTTACGGGGGTCCGCACATAGCTTCTCAAAAGGAGTAGGCGGGGTAGACAGATCTGAGGCTCTGCTCTGCGTTCTGATAAAGTGGCTTAGCTGCATGTATTGAAACCACGCACCTGCTACGGCTCCCCCCTCCTCCATCAACGAGCTCAGTGGCCTAATTCCTTCCTCTCCTAGTATGTCGTGTATTCTTGGCAGATGGACTCCTAGGTTACTCAGGAGTGCCAGGCCCCCTATCCCAAGAGGGAACTCCGGATTTCCCACAAGAGGGGTCCAGGGACCAGGAGTAGATATCAGCCTGTTATTGCTCGCGAAGTTGTCCCATATTCGTAGAAGTGAGTTCAGAAATGGCGACACTCTGATCCCCCTTCTACCCAGTCCGCCCTTGAGCCAAAAGAGACCCTGAGCTTGGAATGGGGCAGAGCTCTGCTCCATTTCGACCCATAATTTAGTTTGCCCTCTGTGCATGAGGTCCAGGACGGTCTTACCTATTACGGCCCTATGGTAAAGCAACATGTCTGGCAAGCCCAGCCCGCCATTTTCTTTTTTCTGGGTGAGAAGTTTGTAACTCAACCGAGGTCTGGACCCCCCCCATACGAAATATGTCACCGTCTTTCGTATCTTGATAAAGAAACTCCTTGGGAGTTGTATTGGGAGGGTCTGAAAAAGATACAGGAGTTTCGGGAGGAAGATCATCTTGACCGCATTAATTCTGCCGGTCCAGGAAAGTGTTAGTGCGCGCCATTTTTCTGTGTCTTTCATCAGGGAACGGTATATGGGCTCAAAGTTTAAGTCGTATATCTGGTCTGGGTCTGAGGGCAGTTTTGTGCCTAGGTATTTAATGTGGTCTTCCCGCCACGACAGTGAGAATAAGGGTCTCAGTTGAGCTATATCAGAGGACGGCAGTGTTATATTTAAGATCTCGGATTTTTGTAGGTTTATTTTGAAATTACTAACTTTACTGTATTTATCGAATTCTCGTAGGAGGGCGGGTAGGGCTCTGTTGGGGTTCGTTATATAGACCAAAAGGTCGTCCGCAAATGCGGCCACCTTGTGCTCAGTTTGGCCTATATTGTAACCTTGAATTTACGGATTCGATCTGATTGCGTTGGCAAGGGACTCCATTACTAACACGTACAGGGTTGGGGAAAGTGGACACCCCTGGCGCGTGCCGTTTCTGATGTTTATCGGATGGGAGAGTTTCCCGTTTACTCTTATCTGGGCTGTGGGCTTGTTGTATAGGGCCATTATCCAGTTTCTCAGTCTCGCCCCTAGACCTATCTTCTGTAGTGTGGACTCAAGAAATTTCCATTTGACCCGGTCGAATGCCTTTTCGGCGTCCAACGATAGGAGGCATAACGGGCTTTTCGCGTTTCGTGCCCTGCTTATCAGGGATAAAGTTCTGATGGTACTATCTCTTGCCTCTCGGCCCAGGACAAAACCAGTCTGATCTCTATGTACAAGTGTGGGGATAAGTGGTCCTAGGCGGGTGGCTAGTGTTCTTGCGAAGACTTTAGTGTCCACATTCAGTAGGGAAATGGGTCTATAGTTCCCGCAAGATAGGGGGTCTCTCCCTTGCTTTGGTATGACTGTAATGATGGCCTGTAGGGCCTGTTGCGGGAAGGGGCAATTGTCGGAGATGGCGTTAAAGGTCTTACAGAGTATTGGCGCCAGTTGGCTTCCAAACGTCCTATAAAATCGGGGCGTGAAGCCATCTGGGCCGGGGCTCTTTCCTATTTTTAAATTCCGAATCTCCTCCCGCACCTCCTGCTCCGTAAGATCCTGGTCCAGGGCCTCTGCTTTTGTCCCAAGAACCTGTTTGGGAGCATATTCGCTTAGGTAGGATTCTACGTGGTCTAGGGGGTCGCCTTGGGCGGCCTCCGCAGGTTCTGTGATGTTATAGAGTTCTGTGTAGTATTGCCCAAAGCAATCTAATAGGTCTTCAGTTGCATGGACCCTCCCCTTTTGTGGAGAGTCAAGGGCGAATATATAAGAGTGTTGTTCGCGTGGGTTTAGGGCTCTTGCTAGCCATCTGCTGCATTTATTGCCGTACTCATATAGCCCGCCCCTTAATCTGTCCCTCATGCACAGGTGAGCCTGGTCCAATATGGCTAATATCTGCTGACGAATGGAGGCGATCTCTGCGCTTAGTGAGGGGGAGGCTTTAGCTTTGTTCGCCCTTTCTGTATTATCCAATTTTGTGAAGAGATCTTTCAGTTTGCCTGATCTGTCTCTTTTAAGTCTCGCCCCATGGGATATAAAGATTCCCCGTAGTACGCATTTGAGCGCTTCCCATTGTATGGGAGGGGAGGTGGTGTCGACTCGGTGGGTCTCAACAAATGTTTCGATGGTTCTAATTATGTCCTCTCGGCAACAGGCATCGCTTAGGAGGTTGTCATTCAGGCGCCAGGAATTGTAACCCCTCCTGTGCGCCTGTCCCAGTAGGGCTCCGTAAACGGGTGCGTGGTCGGACCATAGGATGTCTCCCATAGAGCTTCTGGGGGACAGGTCCAAGAAGGCATGAGAGATGTACAGGTAGTCTAGTCGCCCGTAGCTATTGTGTGCGGTGGAATGGTGGCTAAAGTCCTTGGCCTTTGGGTGAAGAGTCCTCCAAAGGTCAACGAGTCTGAGGTCTAGCAGGCGTCTCCGCAGTCTACGTAAGGCTACCAGGGGAACCCCGGACTTACCTGATGACGTATCCAGGCCAGGCTCCATCGCTACGTTGAAGTCTCCTCCAAGAACGATGCCGGACCCCTCTGCGAACCGTTCCAGCTTCCCCAGAGTGCTGAGCCCAAAGGTGGTTTGTCCTGTGTTGGGAAAGTAAATATTAGCCATTGTTACCACCCGATGTCCTAGATCTAGTTTAAGAAATAGGAATCTGCCCTCGGGGTCGGTCTCTGATGCTAGTACTTTGTGAGGAAGGTTTTTGTGGATCGCTATCGAAACCCCACCTTTCTTCTTTTCGGGGTGGGGGCTATGGTGCCATGTAGGGTAGAATTTATTAGTGCATTTAGGTATATGGCCATTCTTAAAATGTGTTTCCTGGAGAAATGCGATTAGAATGTGTTTCTTGTGGAAATGCGCCAGGATCTGGCCTCTTTTAGAGGGGTTGTTTAGGCCTCTGGCATTATAAGTGCAGAACGAGAGATCCGTCATGGTGGTTGTTTGGTGTTGGGTGGAGGGGTTCCCAGGGCACCCGAGACGCTACCAGGAGGTTTTGGGGAGAAAATTGGGGGCATAGGGGGAGGGGACAGGGGGGTACGGGGTTGAAGGGAAGGAGGGAGACAGAAAGCAGAGTTTCCGTCGATTGGGACACGGTGTCCCAATCTTGTAAGGTGGGTTTCGGACCTATGGTCAGAATCGGACGGCACCATAGTGGCGTCCACCCGTTGGGGGATGTGACTTAAGGATGCCGGAGCTGCTCCCGGCGTCCCCTTCTGTGCTCATGTGTTTGCTGGGGTTGTCTGTTTTTCTGTGACCTGTGACAAAATGCTAAATGTGTGGCGACTTAGCTGTCGGGGAGGGTATTTGTAGAGTGGGGGGGGGGGGTGAGAGACAGGCTAGTGAGGTGTTAGAAAGCTCGGTGTGTTAAGTAGTGTAAATTAGTGTAAATGGTGTAGTGGCTCAAGCGGGTAAGTAAGTATGAGGCCTGTGCAACAGGATGCTGTGTGTCTTTTGACACATATTGGAAAATATAAGTACGCCTTTTTATTATTTAAAATTAGTAAAAGTTAAGTTTTAGGTTTTGTGGTCCTTTCGGTGATAAGTTTCAAAAAATTTAAAAGGATTTTTCTGCTACGGTGATAATTTGGACTTGGAAAATAGATCCAAATCATTTAATGTAAAGTGCATTGGATTTCCAGAGGACTGTGAATGGAAAAATACAACAGTTTTTTTTGCATAAGATCTGGTTTGTAGCGATATGGTAATTGGGAGGGATACCTTCTCTGAATGTTTTTATGTTGAAAGAGCTGTGTTGAAACCATGACCCATGGGAGTTAACCATGATAGAATAATGATATGGTCATAAGAAATGTACGTGCTGTGGGGTTATAGAGGTATCAAACTTTCTTTCCTCAGTCAGCAAAAATATTTCCTACAATATTCAGCAATATATCAAATGCAACACCTCAAATGTAATTATTGGGCCACACACAAAACCTGCAAAGTAAAGTGCAATATTTGGGTTGCACCACGGGTTCCTTTGAAAGGGAGAGTGGTACAACATCTATCTGACATATCTAACTTTCATGCTACAGATATTTTTGTTGTCTCGCATGACTTTCAAAATACTCACAAAGGTAACACAATCCAAGGACTAGATAGTTAAACTTCCAGTAGGGGTAGGAAACACTGCAAGGTCCTAAATAGAGAAGCTTTCTGGATGTTTCTCCCTGGTAAACCCATGTCTTTAACTTTTTTGAGTATGTATTGTAAGCCATGGGTGGGGAAAATACTGGATGGAGTGTATACTTCACCAGAAATCCAGGAAAGTTGGGTTTTGGTCAGTAGTCTTGGTTTGCTGAGCCTTTGTTTAAATGTAACTTGTGGGCTGGACTTTATTGGAATGATGGGTGAGTTGGTAGTGCGACTTATGACTTCTTCTCCTAATACAGGGTTTTCCTTTGATCTTTAGTCTTTAGTATAAGACTAATAAACTCAATACTGGGGTATAAAAGGCTGCAATGTAAGGTTGTGCATATCCGAGTCTGTGAGACACACAACCCTGGTGTGGAGAAGCCTAACTAACATGATATCCTGTGTGTGTATAATATATACACTAGGGTTATAACTTTTTTTTTACAACCTCCTATTCCTGTATCCTAATTTAATGCACTTTTGCCTAAAAACAAAGAATTTAATTGTTTCAATATTTTTTTTTTAGAAAAGGTCACTCCGAAATTATCATTTGATATATGGATTCTATATACATCCATATATCCAATGATATGATTTCGGGGTGACCTTTTCTGAAAAAATATTGAAATAACAGCCATCGCTTTGAGGAGGTGGGATTTATGAATCCAGTAACCAGGAAGTGATCCTGTGTGGCGGCCAAGGACTGCGGGAGCCGTGCCAGGCCTCTGGAGAACAGCAGGAAGGACCTAGACCGAGCCTGCTGGCTAAGTAAAATAAGACATCCCTGAAAATAAGCTCTAGCACCTTTGTTTGTTTTTTTTAGGGCAAAACTTGCTATAAGGCAGTGTCTTTTTTTGGGGGGGGGGACATGGTTTATACATACACACAAACAGTAAAAAAAAAAGTGAGATATGCAAATGATTAGTTGTGGTGTGATTAGATGGTCTTGCCACCTGGCGGCCTAAAAGGCTCTCAGAAGCTGCTTGTGTGTAGTGGACCTCTTTTTTCCATTTTTGTAGAGCTTTGTTGACCACTAGACATGTCTCCATGAGAGTCAAACAGAATTCATTCAGTTAACAGAGTATGAGGGAAGGGGAGGGGGCATATTATGGGAATGTGAAAATCTGCATAGTTGTATCAACAAATTGTCTGCCACCTGGGCTGTTCTGACCAGTCTGTTAGGTGTTAAGACTAGTAGACGCACGAGGGCCATTGTTGATGGTCAATAAATACATAATTATACCAGCAAATTCTAAAGGGAAGCATCAGGACATTTGTCTGCGAGCTGAATCTCAAGAGAAGATGGGTCATGCAGCAAGACAATGGCCCACAGCACACAAGTCAGATGCTTGCAACCAAAAACTGACTTTATGAATGGAATTTGGCAGTGCCCCAAAATCAAACCACTCTGGTTCAAGTCCAATTTTTGGTGCACAAAATTGTAGGATTATTTATATAATCAAATCCACAAAGGTATGTATTCCATCATCTTCCTAGTTAGGTGAAAAACACAAGCTTTGTTTATTATCCTTATAATAAACAAAAGGTGTCTGTTAGCAAAATGGTTGCACGCAAAACCCCCAGTACTACTGCATATACTGCAGCAGCTAAATCATCTCTTCAAAATGGAGAGACTGGAGATAGAAAGGCGAGCAGAATCCCAGGCATCAACATTTTTTAAGAAATTGAGTTTTCATGGAAAGGTTTCTAGACTTCCATTTGCTGTGTGTGGTGAACTAGCCATAAGTCTCAATGCTAAACAGTGGGTTAATTTTTCCTGAGGCTCTGTAGAGTATCTCACATCTCCCATTCGCTGTGTGCGGTGAACTAGCCGTAGGTAGTTCCCATTGCTAAGCAGTCCATAAATTTTTTCTGGGGCTGTGCAGAGTATCTTACATCTGCCATTCGCTGTGTGTGGTGAACTAGCCATAATTCTCAACACTAAACAGTGGGTTAATTTTTCCTGGAGCTCTGCAGAGTATCACATATCTGCCATTCGCTGTGTGCGGTGAATTAGCCGTAATTCTCATCGCTAAACAGTCGGTTAATTTTTTCTGCCCCTGTGCAGAGCATCCCACATCTACCATTGTCTGTGTGCGGTGAAGTAGGCGCAGTTATCAGCACTATCTACTGGGTTACATTTTTCTGCCACTCCATACAGCCTCTCTTATCTACAAGTCTTTGTGAGCAGTAAATTACCTCTAGGTATCAGCGCAAGACAGGGGTTTTATTTTTCGTCACAGCATAGAGCCTCTGGTATCTACAAGTCTCTGTGTGTGGTGAATTAGCCCTAGTTCTCAGCGCTATACAGTGGGTTAATTTATTTGGGCCCTGCTCTATCCTTTATCTGACATGATGAGGAGCAGGGGTAGGGGTCGAGGACACGGACGTGGGTGTCCAAGTGAGGGTGTGGGCAGAGGCCGAGTTTCTGGGCGGGGTGAATCAGAGTCGGCTGCTGAGGGATTAGGAGAGTGCCGCGTCTCTCTGCTCCCCAGCTTCATCTCACATTTTGCGTGTCTGCGTGGTAGACCTTTATTACAAGCACAGCAGTGCGATCAAGTCCTGTCCTGGATCGCGGATAACGCATCCAGCAATGTATCGAACACACAGTCTTCCACGCAGTCCACTCCTACCGGGCTAGGGACTGTACCTCTGAGTCCTCTGGCTGCTCCCAGCCTCGTCACTCCAGGAAAATGACAGATTCTGAGCAGGCAGACTCCCAGGAACTGTTCTCGGGTCCCTGCCCTGAGTTGGAAAAAACGGTTCCTCACCCACCTGAGGAGGTTGGAAGAGGCAGTGGGATGGCCAGGGGGAGAGGCAGGGCCAGAGCAACTGTTTCCCACAGCACCCCCTCGTGGCAAGCCTCTGTGCAGAGGGCTAGGTGTTCAAAGGTGTGGATGCTTTTTAGTGAGAGCGCCGACCAATGACGAACAGTGGTGTGCAACCTGTGTCACACCAAGATCAGCCGGGGAGCCACCACTACCAGCCTCACCAGCATGAGCAGGCATATGATGGCAAAGCACCCCACGAGGTGGAACAAAGGCCATTCACCGCCTCCGGGTCACACCACTGCCTCTTCCCCCTGTGCCACAACCTGCCACACAGATCCAATCCCCCTCCCAGGACGCAGGCACGAGCACCTCCCGGCCTGCACCCACACCCTCACCTCCACGGTCCTCCACTGCCTCCAGCAATGTCTACCAGCGCAGCGTTCAGCTGTCGCTAACACAAGCGTTGGAATGAAAGCACAAATATACCGCCACCCACCTGCATGCACAAGCTTTAAACTGCACATTGCCAAATTACTCAGCCCGGAGATGCTGCCATACAGGCTAGTGGAAATGGAGGCTTTCAAAAACATGATGGCAGCGGTCCCTCTGTACTCGGTTCCCAGTCACCACTATTTTTCCCGGTGCGCCGTCCCTGCCCTACACGTCTCCCGCAATATAAACTGTGCCCTCACCAATGCAGTTACTGGGAAGGTCCACGTAACGACGGACACGTGGACAATTTCTGGCGGGCAGGGACTTCACATCTCCCTGACGGCACATTGGGTGAACTTGGTGGAGGCTGAGACCGAGTCAGAGCCTGGGACTGCTCACATGCTACCCACACCAAGGATAGTGGGTCCTACCTCGGTGATGGTTTCTCCGGCATATTATGCCACCTCCTCCAAAGCCCCCCACCCCTCATCCTCCTCCACCTCTCAATTAAGAAGTGTAAGCATGTCGCCAGCAGTCGGTAGCGCGCGGCGCAACAGCACAGCAGTGGGAAACCGTCAGCAAGCCGTGCTGAAACTAATCAGCTTAGGTGACAAGAGGCACACCGCCCCAAAGCTGTTACAGGGTTTGCCGAAGCAGACCGACCTCTAGCTTTCGCCGCTGAGCCTCCAACCAAGCATGGTAGTGTGTGACAATGGCCGTAACCTGGGGGCAGTTCTGCAGCTTGGCAGCCTCACACACGTGCCATGCCTGACCCATGTGTTCAGTCTGGTGGTTCAGTGGTTTCTGAAAAACTACCCCCACTTTTCTGATCTGCTCAGCAAGGTGTGCCGTGTGTGCGCACATTTCCGCAAGTCCACCACGGATGCTGCCACCCTCAGGACACTGCAACATCTGTTCCGGTGCCAGAGCACCGACTGCTGTGAGACGTGCCCACACACTGGAATTCTACGCTGCACATGTTGGCCAGGCTTTACAAGCAGCGTAGAGCAATTGTAGAATACCAGTTGCAACATGGCCGGCGGAGTGCTAGTCAACCTCCGCAGTTCTTCATAGAGGAGTGGGCATGGATGGCAGACATCTGTCTGGTCCTCGGAAACTTTGAGGCGTCTACACAAATGGTGAGCGGCGATGCGGCCATTATTAGCATTACCATCCCACTGCTTTGCCTGCTAAGAAGTTTGCTGCTAAGCATTAAGGCCGACGCTTTGTGGTTAGAACAGCAGAGGGGGGATGACAGTATGTCCTTTGATAGAGAGACCACCCTCACATCTGTATCTCAGCGCATTTTGGAGGAGAGGTAGGAGGGGGAAGAGACTGCTGGACACACTGCAGAGGGTACTCATGCTGCTTCCCTCATCTGTTAGGCGTGTATGGGCTGAGGAGGACCATGAAAGTCATCCTCCTAGTGAGGACAGCGATGTGTTGCGTACTGGGATTCTGGCACACGTCTGACTTCATGTTAGGCTGCCTTTCCCGTGACCCTCACATTAGATGCATTCTGGCCAACAAGGATTACTGGGTGTACACCCTTCTCAGTCCACGGTATAAGGAGAACCTTTCCCGAAGAGGAAAGGGGTACAAGAGTGATGCAATACCACAGGGCCCTGGTTGAAAAGCTGATGCTAAAGTTCCCATCTGACAGTGCTAGAGGTAGAAAACGTAGTTCAGAGGGCCAACTAGCAGGGGAGGTGCAGGTATCAGGCAGCATGTCTAGCGCAGGCAGGGGAACACTCTCCAAGGCCGTTGCCAGTTTTATGGCTCCCCAGCCAGACTGTCACCACTCTCCAGACTGAGTCGGTGGGAGCACTGTAAACAGATGATGAAGGAGTACATAGCCGATCGTACCACCGTCCTCCGTGATCCCTCTGCTCCATACAACTATTGGGTGTCAAAGCTGGACACGTGGCATGAACTTGCGCTGAACGCCCTGGAGGTGCTGGTCTGGCCTGCCCTGCCGCTAGCGTCTTGTTAGAGGGGGTGTTTAGTGCTACTGGGGGGATCATCACGGATAAGCGTACCCACCTGTCAACTGACAGCGCCGACATGCTTACACTCATTAAGATGATCAAATGCTGGATTTCCCCAGGCTTCTCTTCTCCACCGGTGGAAAGCAGCAGATCATAAAGATTCTTTTAGCTGCAACAGGAGAAATATGCATCCTCTCTCTAACCCCAAAAAAGGGGAGAAGTAGCTTGGTCTATCCCTCTCGGATCTTACTCCTCCTCCTAAAACAGCATGTCATCACGCTGAACTGCCAATTTTTCTGTGGGCCAAAAGGCTCTGTTAAAACCATTTTTTCGGAGGGCTGCCTCCAGGCTCTGTTGTAAGTTAAGCAACAGCAACCTCTATCTTTAAACAATGTTTATGGGTTTAACCTGCCCTCAGGGTAAATCAATTTTTCAGGCGTACACTTGTACTCTTGGTACACCAATTTTTCAGGCCTTCGCCTATACTCTTAGCATACTAATTTTTCTGGGATTCACCTATACTCCTTGGTAAACAAATTTTTTCAGGTGTTCACCTATACTCTTGGTACACCAATGTTTCAAGGGTTCGCCTATACTATTGCTACAGAAATGTTTCAGGGGTTTGCCTATACTGTGGGTGCACAAAGGCTTTCCCATTGCCTTGTTCAGCTATCTGACACATAGAATGAATTGGGCAGAAGTGTGGGCAGAGGCCGAGGTCCTGGGCGGGGTGAAACTCTGCCATATTAGGGCACTCTCTTTTCTTCATGTTTAATACTGTCCTTGGGTTTCATGGGCTCGCCTATGCTATGGGAAACCTTTGTGCACCCACAGCAGTGTTCAGCTATCTGGCACAAATACAATGAATGACCTGGGGAGGGTGCAGAAGGCTTTCCCATTACAGTGTTCAGCTATCTGACACATATACAGAATGCATTGTGTGGGTACACATGGGTTTCCCATAGCTATGTAACTCACGACACCTTGTGTCACACAAGGTGGAGGCTGGGACCGATCCAGACCCTAGGCCCGCTCACGTGCTTCCCACACAGAGGATTGCAGGTCTTACCTCGGTCATGGTTTCTTGGGCTTGTTATGCCACCTCCCCCTCCTGCTTGGGGTCTGGGGATCAGCGCTGGTAGACATGTATTTGCTCTCGTGTTACCACAGTTATCTAAGACACTGGTTTGGACCAATCAAAAGAAGCTTAACTGAATTAATGAGACGTTCACAGCAGTACTAGCATCAGAGTCCGCTTTATGCCGACGATTGCTGAGGGTGTGGGCAGAGGCCAAGGTCCTGGGGGAATGCAACTGCGCCTGGTTTGGCCTGTGGAACTACTTCATGATTTATCCAGTCTTTGGAGCAATGAAAGCAACCGTAACTGACGGCACACTGGGTTAACCAGGTGAAGGCTGGGACCAAGTCTGACCCTGTGCCCGCTCACGTGCTTCCCACACAGAGTATTGCGGGTCCTACCTCGGTCACGGCGTCTCGGGCTTATTATGCCATCTCCTCCTCCTTGAGGTCTGGGGATCAGTGCTAGTTGGCATGTATTATTTCTCGTGTTACAAATTACCACAGTTATCCCAGATACTGGATTGGAGCGTTCACAGGAAGCATAATGATTTAATTAGACTTTCACAGGGTCACTGTATACCTGTGTTGTCTACTTTTGCAACACCTCCTGCTTCGAACCAATCTTTGGTGTTAGTATGCTCTGCTGCATTGTGGAGATTTATAGAAGTACTGGCTTCTGAGTCCCCTTTATGCCCACGTTTGCAGCTCCTAACAATTTTGTGACGGAGGTGGCATGGGATTGGAATTATGATCGTACATCAATTTATCATCAATTCTCATCAGCATTGTGGGTTATCGCCCACACTTTCAAAGAGGGTCGCTGCCAGGCCCTGACAACCCTCTGCAGTGTGTTTCTGGTTCCTCCTTATCCAAGACGCACTTATAAATAGACACGTGGGTGGTGTGGCTATCAAACCAGCGTGTGGCATGAGGGCAGCTGAATGCTGCGCAGGGAAAATTTTGTGGACGTTGTGGACGCAGGCTCGTGCGGGGTGGGTTGGACAGCAATGCCAGCATGTAACACAGGAGAAGAGGCAGTGGTGTCACCCGCTGGTGGTGATTGACCTTGGTTGCAGCTAGTGTGGTGCTTAGCTAAGATGTGCCAGCGCGTGTGCCTTGCTGCTTATGGTCTGTCGCATAGGGGGTGACCGCCAGGCTTTTGCCCCCAATTTGGCTTAATAGGTCGACCTGGGAGCCTCAGATGCATCCATGCATGCTGCCCCTGCCGTTCCCTATTCGTTTCTGTGGTGTTTCCATGACTTTCTGATGTTTTCAGGTGTTTCACACAACGTCCCCTATGCGGAGCATCGGTCAGCTTGAAAAATGCTCGAGTCTCTCATTGACTTCAATGGGGTTCATTACTTGAAACGAGCTCTTGTGAATTACAAAAAGTTTGACTTGAGTAACGAGCACCCGAGCATTTAGGTACTCGCTCATCTCTAGTTGTGACCCTTATACTTTTCCTATTTAGAACTTAAGGACTGGCCGTGCCACATTTCAAGTTTGTACAACATCAGGAAGTTGCATAACATAAGGATGCACTAAGCATTGAATAATCGATTTGGGACCCTTTTACTTTTCCTATTTAGGACCTAAGGGAAAGTTGTGCTAAATTTCAAGTTTGTACGACACCGGGAAGTGAGAGAATTAGATTAGGTACTTTACACAGGGGTGCACTTACTTTTGTACTTAACATTGAATAATCGAGTTGTGACCCCTTTACTTCTCCTATTTAGGACCTAAGGAATGGTTGTCTAAATTTCAAGTTTGTACTACATTGGCAAGTTACATAACATAGGGGTGCACTTAGTATTAAATAATCAAGTAACCCCATGTACTTTTTCTATTTAGGTTGTGCCAAATTTCACATTTGTTTGACACCGGAAAGTTAGAGAACTACTGGCGAGTCAGTCTGTCAGTCAGTCAGTGAGGGCTTTTGCCTTTATATTTATATATTAATCATTGTGGTAACTGCAATAGGTCACATGTAAAAAAAAATGTGTTTTGAGCCACGGGGGCCAATTTAGTGAACTGCAACAACTGGAATATATTGTATGTCAACAGACCAATGAGAAACCGACAAATTCTCTTTTTCTATAGGACGAATCAAGATGGGGCAAAATGAGAATGTTTTTTGTCTCCTGAAAATTTTGATAGATTTGACATACAACCTGTTGCAGTTACCACAACGAAAAGGCAAAAGCCATGACTGACTGACTGACTCACTCGCCACAAATTCTTTAACTTCCTGGTGTCGTACAAACTAGAAATATCGCACGACCAGTCTTTAGGTTATACATAGGAAAAGTAAAGGTGTTGCAACTTGATTACTCAATTCTAAGTGCTAAAGTAAGTGACCCCCTTTTATGTAACTAAACTAATTCTCTAACTTCCCGGTGTCATACAAACGTTAAATTTGGCGCAACCATTCTTTAGGTCCTAAATACGAAACGTAAAGGGGTTACTGCTTGATTATTCAATACTAAGTGCAAAAGTAAGTGGACTCCTATGTAATGTAACTAATAACAGACATCTGTACTGCACAAACTTCAAATTTGGCATGACCATTCTTTAGATCGTAAATGGGAAAAGTAAAGGGGTCACAAAGTCAATATTCAATTCTATGCATGAAAAACTGTGCAAAAAGCCGCAATACATGAAAGTTCTTTTCTAAGAAGGAATTGTATAGTGAGGAGAATCTACCTTACCTCTTAGTGTATATACCGAGAAGTCTCTAACGCTTCTCTATGTGCAAATACTGAAGAGAATTTATCTCACCTCTATGTATAAATACAGAGGAGAATATAACTGGCCTCCGAACACAAAAGTTAGTTAGATTCTCCTCAGTATATACACACACATATACTGAAAGGCTGTAAAGTACATAAGGAAGCGGCCATGAACTGCAGGGATGGAGCATGCCTTTGAAGCTGGGAAGGGGCTGCAACCTCCAGTTTGGGGGTAAATTTGGATAAGACCGGGCATTAACTTTAAGGGTAAAAAGTGAGGAGAGTAGGAGGGGTGGCACATTCTGGAGATGGATATTGGTACATGCAGTCTGAGGAGAATGTAACACTCCTTTATGTGTATACATATTTTATTCTTCGGTTCCGTGGGAACAACAGCTAAACACCTGTACCAAATTAACTTGTGCAAAGCCGGGTATATCTGCTAGCACTGTGGTAAGCTATCGAAGCTAGCGAATATGCGTCCATTATGCTCTTTTAGGTGCAGCTTTTGGGCCTTGGGGATAAGCATAGTCTATTATGCCTTTCTCTCCTCTTACCAGTAATGAATGGAAACCTTGTCAAACAGATCAACATGGTCTCCATTTGACACATTAAAGCCTATAGCTCCTGCCAGGTTTCATCTAAATGCTTATGTGGCCAGGAACTTGCACAAATGTGCAGGAAAATTGAGCATGCTGCATTTTATTTTTTGCGTGACTGAAATGCGCAGGAAAATATAATAATAATCATCATCTTTATATAGTGCCAACATATTCCACAGCTCTTAAGTGAATGAACCCATTGAAATCAATGTGCTCTACTCACTGCGTGCACAAACTTTGTGTGTGCAAATACGTTCGTGTGAATCCAGCCTAAGGGCCAAATTATATTGCAACACCATGATCACATATTACCACCACATAATGATTAATACTAACATACTGTCATTGAATAAAGACTATAAACGATCACTACTATCGATTATAACACTGAGGGCCAAATAATACCACCACACCATGATCACATATTATCACCACAACCACAGTGTTGCTGAAAATCAAACTACACTAAGATGAATATTACTCCCCTACACACACACATACAAACACACACATACAGTGGCCTTATAGCTGTATAGACTAGCTCTTCACAGACAATGATCCAGTGATCAAATGTTTCTTCTGACTGAAGTTGTTCACTTTCCCTTTTTCTTCATCTGGCCCAGACTGTCAGGATGACTTCCCCTGGTCACAACTTGCCACTGCAGAATTAGAAATCGACATCTTTGACACCTCAATTTTCCAGGGATCTAGTTTCCTTTTTCAAACTTCTATATAATCTCCCCATCTATAGTGCCTCAGATAGTGGACGGTGACGGAGGTGACCCACACAGTAATAGTATCAAAAACATTCTCCCCTCCACTGGTCCCAGAACTGGACCAGCACACTGCGAATTTTCCTGGTGGGTTGAATGGTCAGTCCGCCCCTGTTTATAGGCATCATCTTACCTCAAAGAAGAAATCTGTAAATCATGAAAATGCCAAGAGAGGACTATATAGTCATATTGGACCAATTAGGAAAGCGCTTGGGAGAGTCTTATTAGAAATAAAAACCCGGACTCACCTGGTGTGGACATCTGTGCCTCACCTGTGGTCAGGTTCCTGGAAAAACACTTCCTATGCTGATGGCATCCACTGGTAAGAGGAGAGTAGCATGAATTTCAGGGATCTTTTTAGAAAAAAGTTCCCCGGGGAATGAAAACAGAAAAGATAATTTCAAAGTTAAAAAATCATGCGCTCATAGGAAGTGTGTGTGACAAGGTGAATCCCATATGACACTGATAGTTGCAAAACGAATACCTACTTAGGAGGAGGGGGGTATAATAGACACAGAAGCCCCCTCCTAATGATGGTGAACAGAATTGTCAGATGAAGAGATGGAATGCTCCAACAGGATGATAACATTTTAGCCAATTTATTTAATTAACAAAACAAAAATTGTATTATTGAGCATATAAACCTGCAGGTAGGGCAGGGGATACTTCAGTGATTCAAATACAGTACAGGAAATGTTATAACTCTCCAAAAGTTAATTGTTTCCAGTAGGTTGTGGGAGGGGGACTAAACAATTTTTGCACAGAGCACTAGCTAAAGGACAGCCCTGGATCCACTATAGCTTAGCTTTGTCACCTGCAATAACTAGTTACTGGGACATATTAGACCTGTCTAGGCAGAGTGATATCTCCCCCTAAAGTTATCCCCCCCCCCTTTCCCCAGTTTAGGATACAGAAAAAAACCCAAAGCACTCATAGCCCTGATGGTGGACTAGAATGCCTAGTTATTCTCTGTATCCTCAACTAGGGGGAATAACTTTAGGGGGAGATATCACTCTGCCTAGACATGTCTAATATGCCATAGTAACTAGTTATTGCAAGTGACTGGATACCAACAAGCAGTCCTTTAGTATTGACCACAAAGTTTAGGCTATACAGGCTTATCCGTCACTAGTACTGCTAACCTCCTTTTTAGGGTGATGGATGTATTTATTCCTTCACTGCTACACACACACACTGCAAGTGTCTTCATAGACCTATAGACATCCCCGTGATTATAGGGTTGTCTGGCCGATAATCACCTGCTATCTAGTAAATTATGAGGCTTTTGAATAAGCCTCCTTGTTATCAGCAATTAGACAGAGTATAATCTCACTGGGTCTATATGCAGCAGTCACTGCATCCTCAATCCTTGTGTATTCTTAGTGAACTGGACCGGTGTTGATACTTTTTGAATTATCAATTGATTCTAAGGAATCTAGTAATAACTTCCTGATGCTCCGTGAAATCCACGGGGAAACGTGTTGAAGTTTAAGTTTTTCAAGGATTTTACTATATGAATCATACTATCTTTTCATGGAGGATTTCCCTATATGAATCATACTATCTGTCATTCATTATGGAGATCTGTCATCTTGTCCACTGAATCTTTATAAGGATTCCCTTATATGAAGCAGATCATCTGTTCATTCATTACGGAGATTGGTAACCATCTTCATTTTTGTACTAATACAGAGTTAATAAATCACACCAGGGGATACTAAGGTTGATTCTTGGCCTACTACCGATTGATATCTTGTGTTTCCAAACAATAAGATTTTCCTATCCTGGTGTGACAGCCGTTATACTCAATCCGTTACACATTGTATGTCTTTTTTGTTTGGTGTGTCCTAATGGTACTACATGTTTAAAGATATACAAAATAAAATTTTGTCTTAACTCACTACTCTTTTCTGTGAAGGGCTGTTCTCAATAGGGAGAGGAGAATAAGCTAGTTCTAGACACTGCTGGTGACAACTTTCCTCTCTTAAAAAGAAAGGATTGGGCATGTTGACATTCAGCACACTGCTCCTGCTTTCCCTGATATCACGTTGCGGAGAGTCTGATTACCCTGATAAACATCAGAAGGTAGGACATTCCTGCCAGAATTGGCTGGTTTGACCTACATGTGTCTAATATACATGACTATCTTTTAGGTTTCCCTAATTTCTTGGATAAAAACAAAACAATGAAAATTAGCTGCAAAATCATACGTGGCTTATGAAAAATCTCCCCATGTGTGCTCATACTCTAGTAGTCAGATACCAGCTCTACACAGTGATAATGATTCCAGGGTAGTTACAGTGATCACAGTCGATTTCTCCTTAAATTGGTGATGTTCTCTTTCCCGTTTCTTCTATCAGGGCCCAGATCACCATTATGACTTCTTTCAGCCATGATTCCTCTCTGCAAACTTTCCAAATCCTACCCCCTAACCCCAATGCCCCTCCATAGTAACAATGGCCGCCTTTGTGCCCCAAACAGTACTGGTGTCTACTGCAAAGTAATAGTGCTTCCACACAGTAATCTCCCCATATTGCCCATGACGAGGAATAATGCCCCTCTTTTGCCCCACATAGTAATAAGTCCCTCTTTACCCCCCCCCCCCCCCTCCCATCCATGCCTTCAATATTTCAAAGTACCCTAAAACTTTGGCCAGGAAAAGAACATCTAATTTCGCTACATCACCATTCCTACATTCTCAGTCATGCACAGCCTATGACAGCCATGCATAACATTAACCAGCTTCTCCCCCTCTCCGGTGCATGTACTATATTGAGAGGAGAGGAGGGATAGGCCAGGCTCCTAAGTTATTTTCAGAGCAGCACTATGATAGGCTGCAGCTGCAGTGTCACTATTGCAATGAGAGTATCTTCTTTTCCTAGCCGGAAGTTTTGGGGATAGCAACTGTAGTGAGGGGGCCTTTGGGCTTAGGTGACCAGCTGTGATTGTAACCCCTATAGCTAAGCCACTGTGCAGCAGTCAAACAGGTTGAGGAGTACATTTTACTCAAAATGGTTTTACATATATAAATTTTTTACATATTGACTACCAAAAATATCCACAAGTAAACTGAGCTGGGTCATTAAAATGTAAAAAAAATGCTGCACATTCAGAAATTGTTGCAGTAAGAAAGTGATGGCGAGGTAGGTTAGCTGTGACTGCAGCTTTCTACTCCACATCCTAAGATCGGTTTTCCTATTATTCTTGGTGAACTGCAAAATAAGGATGTCACTGTAACAATACATGTAGGCCGCCTGCACACGAGCGGAAATCCCGCCGCGGGATTTCCCGCGGGATTTCCGCCGCTGAAAGTTTGCATAGGAGTGCATTAAAATACGCACTCCTATGCAGACAACCGCGGTTTGGCCGCGCGAAATCTCGCACGGCAAACAAACCGCGGCATGTCCTAATTTTCTGCGGGGCACGCACTCACCCAGCCGCCGGCTCCGGTCTGCGCATGCGCCGGCTGCGCGGCAGCCGGCACATGAAAGAGCCGGGGCCGCCAGGCGCGGGAGAGTACGCGCTTGTCACTGCAGGCTCTCGGGTCGGATCGCGCGGCGAGAATTCTCGCTGCCGGATCCGACCCGCTCGTCTGCAGGCGGCCGTATTGGTACTATATTCTAGAAAGTTTGGTTTGTAGTCATTGTCAAAAGAAGTATGGATCAACAACTCAGCAATACCCAACTGGCGAGGTAGGCAAATTCATATGCTGCAGCTTTTTTCACCAGAATAAGGGTGCGTTCACACGAACGTATATCGGCTCGGTTTTCACGCCGAGCCGATATACGTTGTCCTCATGTGCGGGGGGGGGGGGGGGAGGCTGAAAGAGCCCAGGAGCAGAAACTCAGCTCCCGCCCCCTCTCCACCCCTCTGCACTATTTGCAATGGGGAGAGGCGGAATGGGGGCGGGGCTAATTCACGGAATTTAGCCCCGCCCCCGTTCCACCTCGTCTCATTGCAAATAGTGCAGAGGGGCGGAGAGGAGGCAGAGAGGGGGCGGGAGCTCAGTTCCTGCTCTTGGGCTCTTCCAGCCTCCCCCCCTGCAGATGATGACAACGTATATCGGCTCGGCGTGAAAACCGAGCCGATATACGTTCGTGTGAACGCACCCTCAAACTGAATGGAGCAGAATTGCAATACTAGACACAGCCAATGGACTGATGTGGTGCTGCTTTTGGAAAACAGCAGACTCTTTGACAAACACCGTGTGCATGATGTATCAAATGGCAAAGGACTGAAAGCAGTGTGGTGCTGGGGAAACTAACTTGCACTCCGTGGGAACATTCAAGAAGGGTGAGGAGACTGCCATAGCCTTCAGTTTCCCTTCGACTAATTACTGGAGTTTTTTTTGTTGTTTTTTTTTTTTTTTTTTACCACACCATACTGCATCGGGTAAACCCTTGCTAACAGTGGCTTGGAGGAGAGGCTGTGCACTCACAGCACATCTGCCAAATTCAGGGTCATGACATTGATTTTTATTTTCTTCCCATTAAATAACACCTACTGAAAAGTGGCAGCGCTAATTGCAAATGGTGACAAGACTGTAAATTCTTGCCATTTGCAAATTGTAGGATACACTGTTGATCATTTTGGGCACCATCTAGAGCCCTGCATATATTACAGTGCAGGGAGTGAAGTCTGCAGTTCAATAAGTCCTGTGCAGAATTAATTATGGATTTTGCTGCAGATTTAATGTCAGAAAATTCCCGTCATGTGTGCACATACCCTAATGCCCCATTTATAGAGGACGAATATTGGCTAAACGACCGCACGAGCGAGTGATGTCACCACTAGTTGGCGCTCATGCAGAACATTTAGACAGGCAGATCATCGCTGAACTTCTTGTGGAGCGCTTTATATTTTATGTAAAACACTGAGCAAGGAGCAATTTGAAACAGCGAGATGTGAGTGAACCAGCGATGTTGATGCTGGTTGAAAGTGAGCAACAAATGAAAAGTGCACGATGGCTTTACATTTAGATGTAACTTTTAATTGCGCATTTTCATTTCTTTGAACAAATTTTGCGTGATTAATAGTCCATGTAAATTGCCCTTAGAGATTGTTAATATCCTGTAATGATGGGTGGAAGTTTAAATGATGGTATTTAGAAGCAAGTGGCTTTTTGATGTGATGAGTGGTGTGAGAATTCAGTGTACGTGTTATAAGAAGTTATGTAGAAATCTCTCAGTACCAGGGTGGGGGCTTCTTATCTAGCACACAGGAAGTGAGAGTTTCCTAACATTTCCTCAGCAACAATCTTTGTGTGTAATGTTTTTTTCATTTACTGAACACACTTAATTCTTATTACCTCAAAGTATAAAGCCCCTTAGGTATTCCATACTGACACATTACTGCATTCGCCCCTTAAGGCCCCCTGTCCACGGCCGTTGCGGAGTATCGCCAGTGATATTCCGCTGTAGAGCGGGTGTGTTGTCAGTTCTCTGCGGTGAGTCTATCTGAGCTCTTCAAATCTGTCAGATTGCAAGGACATCTCATGTGTAGCGCCCTCTTCAGCTCAACAGATTTTCAATGGGAATCGGGTCTGAGCTCTGGCTGGGCCATTCCAAAATGTTGATCTTCTGAGGAAGTCATTCTTTTGTTGATTTGGAGGTATGCTTTGGGTCGTTATCAAGCTGAAAGGTGAAATTGCTTTTAATCTTCAGCTTTTTAGCAGAGGCCCGAAGCTGTTGTGCTTGCCCGTGTGTAGGTAGCCTAAAGTCCCAGTTCCAGCAGCAGAAACAGTCTCAAAGCATAGTTATACCTCTACCATGCTTTACTGTGGGCATGGTGCCGTGGCTTGGTGGTGCACAGTGTTGGCTTTGCGCCAAATATACCTTTGGAATTATGGCCAAACAGCTCAACCTTGGTCTCATCAGACTATAACATGCTCTCCCATATACTTTGGGCAGACTTGATGTAGGTTTGTGCAAAACAGCCAGGCATGGATGTTTTTCTTTGTTAGAAAAGGCTTCTGTCTTACCCCCTACCCCACAGCCCAGACATATGAAGAATACGGGAGATGGTTGTCACATGCACTACACAACCAGTACTTGCCAGAAATTCCTGTAATGTTTCTGTTGGCAGCGTTCTGGACCATTTTTCTTCTGGTCTTTTCATCAATTTTTGAGGGACCTCCAGTTCTTGGTAATGTCACTGTTGTGCTAAATTTAATCCACTCTTTGCTGACCATGTTCACTGTGTTCTGTGGTATATGTTATGCCTTTGGAAATATTTTGGTCCCCTTCTCCTGACTGATACCTTCCAACAATCAGATCTTTTTGATATGTTATCTCTTTACAGCTCTTACTGAGAAATGCAACCAGGAAAATGTCAGGAAAATCCTACTAGAAGAGTTGAACTTTATATGGGGGAATCAGAATCGCTCTACATAATGGCAGCAGAGTACTGGCTACTATTTACCATGAGTTTAACCCCTTAGTGACGGAGCTTTTTTGCTTTTTTCCATTTTTGTTTTTTCCTCCTCCCTTTGCCGGCTCCATTGAATGCAATGCACTGGACAGCTCCAGCCCGTTTCTAATGAAACGCGGCTAGGAGCAGATTTTCGGGCAATTTTCGGGCATCGGTCACGCGATTTGCGGATGCGCATCCGTCATGCGATCCGCAAATCGCGCGAAAAAAGGCCCGTCTGACTAAGGCCTTTAGAGTTTTATTTTACATTTTTCAGTTCACTATATGGTACAATAACCCCTTGAGTGGCACGCCTGGAAATTTTCCGGGACGAGCTCCACTGCTCATAGTGACATAGCCCGGAAGATTTCCGGGCTATGTATCACTATGGGAGCTGCAGAGCACAATGCCACAAGCTGTGGCAGTGTGCTCTGCCTGCACAGACCCACACAGAGCAGTGCAAGGGCTTTCAAAAACCAGCAGAAGATATTGCCGATATGTCGGCAACCTCCTGCTTTGTTTACAGGTTGCCATAGAGACCATCGGCTTGTCAGAAGCAAGCCGATGGTCTCTGTGGCAGGGAGAGCTTGGTGCTTGGCTGTCAGAGAACAGCTAGGTACCAGCTCTTACAGCAGAGATCAGAGAAAACCTCCGATCTCTGCTGTGTTAACCCTTTACATGCGGCAGTCTATGTGACTGCAGCATGTAAAGGGCTGTCACCGCAGCATGTAAAGGGCTGTCACCATCGGACCCCTGAAATGTGATCAGGGGTCCTGATGGGTCCCTGTGGAAGTCCCCTAAAGGGACAAAAAAAAGAATTTTTTTTAAAAAAGGTAAAAATTTATAAAAAAAATAATAAAAACACTTGTCTCCCTTTACTTTGTAAAAAATCAAAAATACAATCACACATGTGGTATCCATGCGTCGTAATGACCCAGAGAACGAAGTTAATACATTATTTAACCCCTTAATGACATGGCCCCTTTTTTTCTTTTTTCCCCATTTCTTTTTTTCCTCCCCCCTGTTTAAAAAAATCACAACTTGTCCCGCAAAAAACAAGCCCTTATATGGCCATGTCAATGGAAAAATGAAAAAGTTATGGCTCTTGAGACGCAACTGCAAAATTAGTTGAAATTCAATGATTAGACCATTTTAAAAAACCTGCCCTGGTGGGCACGACAGGGTGGTAGGAAACCCGCCACTCAAGGGGTTAAAGGGGTGGTCTCGCGAAAGCAAGTGGGTCTATACACTTCTGTATGGCCATATTAATGCACTTTGTAATATACATCGTGCATTAAATATGAGCCATACAGAAGTTATTCACTTACCTGCTCCGTTGCTAGCGTCCCCGTTGCCATGGTTCCGTCTAACTTCGGTGTCTTCTTGCTTTTTTAGACGCGCTTGCGCAGATGCATCTTCTCCCTTCGGCTGGTCTTGGAAGCATCGGCGTTTTGGCTCCGCCCCCTTTTCGCGTCATCGCGTAGCTCCGCCCCCGTCATGTGCCGATTCCAGCCAATCAGGAGGCTGGAACCGGCACACGTATGCTATGCCGTCTACTATACCTCCAGGTCACGGAGCTAGTAGCGACGGTATAGCGCGATCGGTTTGATACATCAGTCACACATTACAGCAGCGGTTGCTGGCCCCCTTCCTTGCACCTGTTATCCCTTTTTTTTTTTTTTTTTTTTCAGTATGAAACATATGTTTACCTGTTACCTAGGTTACATAGCATTCCTCTTCAGCTACTCACTCGAGTTGCATTATCAGTCTATTTAGCAACTTCAGATAGTTTCTTATCATTTAGGTAGCTGCAAATCTATCTTGAGGACTTTAAGGGCTTAGGTTATTGATAGCATCTGACGGCTTATATATCTCTTTTTGATCTCATCTTGTACTTTGAGGATAATTTTGTCCTCTTAATGACCATTACCGTGACCATCATTGCCACGTCATAGGTCATTCTTTTCTGATTTTTGTAAATTGCGGTGCACTGGAATTCTTCGCTGCATTGCATTTACAATTAGAGACAGATCATTTTGGCGACCACTGGTCCATGATTATCAGTCCTGGACTATGTGTGGCTTCCACACTTTATAAAAATTTAGCCACAATCCAACCTTTTGGTTGGAACTAGCGCATTGTAACCCCTGAGGAACCCACCAGTTGGGAGAAACGCGTTGGGTAACGCGCATTTTTGCTTTAAGAGCAAACTCCTTATGTGCAAGTCCTTCCCACTATACGACGCACATTAGGATACCAGATTTAGAGTGATTCTACTTTATTTGATCACTTTTCTGGATCTATGATCAATGTTGTACATCAATTGAGCTTCATCACATGACTCGATTTCCCATTGTTCATATTTCAGAAGTGGCGGTTGCTGTCGTTTTTTAAGGTTGAGTCCTATTATACGACTCCAACCTGTTTGGTCACTGGTCACTAGTCACTAGTGGCCTTCTTAATCCTAATCTTCCCCTTATTTGTTTGTATTTGTTTTGTTCTTCTTTTAAAGGAATTTAATAAAAGGTATTTTTTAATTTTATTAGTTTGGAAGGTCCTAGCAGTAAATTTCCCAAAGTTCTGACTGGGATTAGCTGCCCTTGTAAATTTGATGATTTATAGAGAGAAAGTGCACTGCCCGAATACCGACTGTCCTGACAGTGGGTGATAGACATCACTCAGGAGGTGTGGGGGCACTGCCACTATTGGGGCCATGAATGGGGCACTGTTACTATTGGGGCGAATGCATGGGGCACTGTTACTATTAGGACAACCAATGGTGGCACTCTTAGTATTGGGGCTATTCCAAGGGCCACTGTAACTATTGGGACCACTGCAGGGGGCGCTATTACTATTGGGACCACTGCAGGGTGAATGGCCACTCTGCATAAAAATTCGCAGAATTTTTGGCCTGTACAGACTGGCCATTTACCCCGGATATAACGGATTGCAGGGTCCTGTCTCACTATGCCCAACACACAAACAGAAGGAGGAAACTTGTTATATGGACGCACAAATTTCTCAATCTTCATGTAGGTGTCAATTCATGATCCAGAAAGTCTGATGAACACTTGCTGGGAGCAGATAGAAATTAATACTATAATGTACGCTACATAATAAATGTGTCAGACTAAGGGCTCGTTCACACGCAGTGAAAAGAACCCATTGATTTGGGATCACAGGAAAAAATATGTGGCCTGTTCTATCTTGGTGCGTATTACACACTCTGGGAACCCATTGAATTCAATGCAGGAAACCTGCATATTCACGCCATATTTGTGCAGCATTTTAATTGGCCCGACTGCATTTCATTTTGTGTGCGCAAAGTAGAATAAGAATTTACACCAGGGAACTGCCTCATAGCTGGTAAAGATTTCTTCTTCTGGCACATGAGCCGCCAAAGACACATGTATTAAGTGGCATACATCTCTTAACTGTTTAATGACACAGGACATAAAGTTACATTACTGGTCACAGTTACTGGTCTTAATAAATCAGCCCCGTTGTGTTTGGACATAGAAGAAACCCGTGTTGTGTCCCAGTCCAGCATGGAGAGGGTCCTGAAGCCGCTTAGGGAAGAGTTGGGAGGATCCCCCACCCTCATTCCATCCCATGAATTACACCTGCTGCTTTGACTGACCAGGTGAGAAGAGCTGTCTCTTTTTATAGGATTACTAGTGAGTGATGGCTGTAAGACTGGAGCAGACAAGAGGGGTAAGACCATTGCAGAGACTCCTGATGGGGGCTGTGCTGCTAGTATGACCCTGCTAGCACAGAGTATTAGTGAGTGATGCCTGTAAGACTGGAG
Organism: Eleutherodactylus coqui; assembly: GCF_035609145.1. NCBI lineage: Eukaryota > Metazoa > Chordata > Amphibia > Anura > Eleutherodactylidae > Eleutherodactylus > Eleutherodactylus coqui. Next base: position 296,109,567 of record NC_089837.1, read on the forward strand.
CAGACAAGAGGGGTAAGAGGAGGGCAGAGACTCCTGATTGGGGCTGTGCTGCTAGTATGACCCTGCTAGCACAGAGTATTAGTGAGTGATGCCTGTAAGACCAGTGCATGGACTAATGATTGGACTGTGTTGCTAGTATGACCCTGCTAGCATGGAGGGGTACTAGTGAGTGATGGCTGTAAGACTGGAGCAGACAAGAGGGGTAAGACTAGTGCAGGCTGCTCAATGACCCTGCTAGCACGGAGGTGTACTAGTGAGTGATGCCTGTAAGACTGGAGCAGACAAGAGAGGTAAAACAAGTGCATAGATTGCTGATGGTGATGTGCTGCTAGTATAACCCTGCTATCACGGAGGAGGTTTTGGGGTTGCTGGGATGAGTTGCTGGTTACTTATGTTGCTGTGAGAAATGTCTCCTTCGTACAGTGAGATGATATACTGTAACATACAGAGAGGAGCCTCCGTTGGACTGTATAACCCTTTAGGATAAGGGGGTAATGGTGTGTCTTGTCTCCACTGTGAGTATGGGTGGAGACCTAGTGATGGGCTGTATTCGCTTAGTGTACGGCCACAAGCTAGTGATTGGCTGGCTAGAGCAAGGTCCTAGCAGTGTAGGTATATAGTTATTTCTTGGATGGAGGATTAGGGTTAGTTTAAGTATTACAGCTAATAATGTAACCCTAATACTGAAACTAACCCTAACTCTCCATCCAAGGCAAAACTCAGTCCCCACGCCGCTAGGACCTTACTCCTGGGTTTGTGTCAGCTGCAGCGTCTCATCCCTCAGTCTTCCCTCTAATGCAGTGTGGACAGGCTGCAGTCGGCTGATGTATGGAACATCACAGGCAACTGCAGCTAATCAGACCTCGGCATTCGAGCACTGAGGTCTCTGATTGGCTGCAGCAGTCTGACTTCCTGTAAACAGGCTGAATGCAGACTGTCAAAACAGACCCTTTGCAAAGGGGAGTATTTGATCTTTCCTCCTTTTTTTATGCACGGTGAGCTAGAATTTAAAAAACAAAAAAAAACTGTGCGGAGGGGGAAGAAACATGCACTTGATGTGAATCTGTGCGGTATCGCATTAGAGTTCTACATTCAAATTTTACCCACTGACTAGGCTAAAGGCCCATTTAGACGGGAAAATGTCAGGTAAATGATGCCCGACACTCGTCCCAGCTAGTATCGCTGGCTCACAGCGGGAAGGCTGCAGGAGATTTCTCTCCTTGCGCTCCTCCACCCCTCTTCATTTCCTTAACATAGCGGCTGTTCAATACTGAACAGCTGCTATTTACATTGAACGCTTATCATTCAGCTCATCGTCCAGTCAAAAAGGAGAACTGATCGCTTAATACAGGGCTGTTTTTGTAGATCTCATTAAAGTGAATGATGGCTAAGGAAACAGCATGGCCCAGCGCACTACACGAAATTCTGGGAGTAATGGAAACAGCATACTGCACTATGTTATGCTATTTCTGTAGCTTCCTTTTTTTAATGAGAGCTATGGAAACAGCACTGTGCTAAGCTCTTTACTCTATCTCAGGCTCTGGTCAGGTGTCCGGTACCCATGTTAGTGGTTTTCTGCGTTAAGTACTTGCCCAGCATTGAATGACAAAATACCTTCACACCATCATTCCTCTTACAGAATCTTACTTTGGGGCCTGCCATAGCATATGTCTTTAGCTAACAGCCTAGTGAGCCCCTAGTTCAAAGTAAGAACCAGGTCACAGGCTACTACTAAAATTATGTATAGGTGGATTTAAAAACAGCACACATTGCAGTAAACAATAAGTCTTTACTTGGCAGCTAAATTAGGGGTACAGTGAATAACTTGGCAGATTTTCAAATATTTTGACAATGTTAGCTTAACTATTTAATAAAAATGTCTCTGCCAGCTTTTGTAGGAACAAAGGGGCAGCCTCTGTCTTGGGGCGCAGCTGGTGGTGGCCTCTGTCTTGGGGCGCAGCTGGTGGCGGCCTCTGTCTTGGGGCGCAGCTGGGGGCGGCCTCTGTCTTGGGGCGCAGCTGGGGGCGGCCTCTGTCTTGGGGCGCAGCTGGGGGCGGCCTCTGTCTTGGGGCGCAGCTGGGGGCGGCCTCTGTCTTGGGGCGCAGCTGGGGGCGGCCTCTGTCTTGGGGCGCAGCTGGTTCCGGCCTCTGCCAATCTCTCTGCCTGCCAGCCTTTATAGGAACAAAGAGTCTCCTAAACGAAGGGGCGGCCTCTGTCTTGGGGCGGAGCTGGCGGCAACCTCTGTCTTGGGGCGGAGCTGGCGGCAACCTCTGTCTTGGGGCGGAGCTGGCGGCGGCCTCTGTTTTGGGGCGGAGCTGGCGGCGGCCTCTGTTTTGGGGCGGAGCTGGCGGCGGCCTCTGTCTTGGGGCGGAGCTGGCGGCGGCCTCTGTCTTGGGGCGGAGCTGGTGGTGGCCAGTTCTGTAATTGGAAAGAAAAAGAGAAAAGTGAGTATAGTAGAAAATTTTTTAAATATACGTGGTCTGTCCCGCGTAGGGCCTCCCAGCCGGTCTGTCCTGCGTAGGGCCTCCCGGCCGGTCTGTCCCGCGTAGGGGTCACTTTTATTAAGTTTTTAGTGAGGCAAAATGCTAAAAATTAGCATTTTGCCTCAGTTTTTTAGTTTTTTTTTGCGTTTTTTTCCGTGCAGTCAAAAGTATGTGCAACTTATTGTACGCGTCGTTACGGATGCGACAATACGAAATATGTGGGGGTTTATTTTTTTTTTTACCTTTTTTTATGCTAATCTGAGAAAAAACATAAAGGTTTTTTTACTCTTTTTATTTAAATTTTTTTTAATTCATTTTTTTAATCTTTTTTTTTTTTTTTTTTCAACATTTGTGTCCCCCTGGGGGACTTTGACCACTGCCCTGATGATCGCTGTCTTATATGTCATATCTCCCAGTATGTCTCTTATACAGCGATCTCAGGCACTGGTAACACAGGACGCCAGTGTCTGGCGTCCTGTTCCCATGGCGACAGGCCGGGCTCTCGCGATAACATCGCGAGAGCCGGCCGGAGACACAGCGGGAATGGGTTAAACAACCAACTTGATAGAAAAATGAAAAATGGATGGTGTCAGAAGATGGTGACAGAAAGCAATTTCATTTTTCAAAAAAATATACTTTATATATTCATTTTTCAAAAAAACTAGATACATCTGATATTGTTGTAATTATTCTAACACAATAAAGCCAACATGTCATTTTAGCTGCAGGTTATTTACTGTAACACCCCCCCTCCAAAAATGGCAGGGGGAGGTGGTTGCATTTCAGCCCACATTTACAGCTCTTCAGTACATTATGGGGTACATTAAATGATACCATTGAAACCTACAATGACCCAACTGCCTCTTTAGCTTTTTCCTTGCAATAATGCTGGTGAATACAGCTGCACTTCCTTTACAGCACGGTGTGGGGATTGTAGGGGGTCCCAACAGCGGACCCCTCACTAATTAGACAATGATGAGATATTCTATCAATATACCATCCGTGTAAGCCTGCCTCCAGTTCTGTTACATGGCACTGTTAATGTGGGCACTCTGTGGCTGGCAATGTGCAGCGCTCTGATATTGTTAACGGGGCTGTTGTTGGGTTCAAACTGTTTACTGGCTAATAGTTTTTTTTAGGGTCACTGTCAGGCACTGGTTATGGGGCTGCTCTTTGCAGTGACACTGTTCTTGGGGGAACGCTGAATGCCTACATTATAGAGGAATTCTGACACTGTTTATGGGGGTGCTCTGTCTAGCAGTATTTGTGGGGACACTCTCTATCTGATACTATTTATGAGGGCACTCTGTGTAGCACTAGGGTGACATTCGCTATCTCGCACTATTTATTGGGTCGCTCTCTATAGGTCACTATAAGGCATTCCATCTGATACTATATATGGAGGCATTCTCTGTCTGGCACTATTTATGATGGTAGTCTGTCTGGCAGAATGGGGGCACTCCCTATCTTATACTTTTATGTCACATTCATTACTGCCCTCTCATCTCCATGTGTGACACATTTATTAGGCTTTTGCTCTTGATCAATATGCGGATTTAGCTCTGTCAATGGGCAAAATCCGCGTGCTGAATGTCTGACACGTTTTTGCATGGATCCGCATGAAGAAGTAACATACGACTTCTTTTCTTGAATGCACGTCACAAAAATTTGCTCGCAAATTTTGCCCACTGATGGCTACATCCACGTGTGGATTCACGGCAAAAACTGCAGCAGAATGGAATTCCAGGTGGAATCCACCTTGGGAACATATCCTTATTGTCCCCCCATCTTCCCATGAGTCACATTCATTACTTTTCCCTCATCTCCCCATGTGTCACATTTATTACTGTCCCCTCATCTCCCCATGTGTCACATTCATTACTGTCCCCTCATCTCCCCATGTGTCACATTCATTACCGTCCCCTCATCTCCCCATGTGTCACATTCATTACTGTCCCCTCATCTCCCAGTATGTCCCATCCATTACTAGGGTTGCCGCCCTGCTGCTAAATAACCGGCCTGGCCAGTAAATACATCTAGAGGCCGGTGTGGGGAATAATTTTTTACTGGCAATTTTAATTATGAGAAAAAATGATGTTATTGCGGGGTGGCAACTTGGACAAATGTTGGGAAAAAATAAGTAGCTAATTTTGTGCACAAATATAGCCAGCACTAAGATTTGTAACTTTTGGGATTTTTGCACCACACTCCACACTTTTAGAGAAGTAGGTGGAGGCACCCACTATGTTTAGTAGAATTTACACCAGGGAACTGCCTCATAGCTGGTAAAGATTTCTTCTTCTGGCACATGATCAGCCCAAGACACATCTATTAAGTGGCATAAACCTCTTAACCCCTTAATGCCACAGGACATAAAGTTACATTCATGGTTACTGGTACTGGTCTTAATAAATCAGCCCCATAGTGTTTAAACATAGAAGAAAACTGTGTTCTGTCCCAGTCCAGCACGGAGAGGGTCTTGAAGCCGCTTGGGGAAGAGTTGGAAGGATCCACCACCCTCATTCCATCCCAAGATTTACACCTGCTGCTCTGACTGACCAGGTGAGAAGAGCTGACTCTTTCTATAGGAGTACTAGTGAGTGATGGCTGTAAGACTGGAGCAGACAAGAGGGGTAAGACCAGGGCATAGACTGCTGATGGGGCTGTGCTGCTAGTATGACTCTGCTAGCACGGAGGAGTACTAGTGAGTGATGGCTGTAAGACTGGAGCAGACAAGAGGGTTAAGAACAGGGCAGAGACTGCTGATGGGGCTGTGCTGCTAGTATGATCCTGCTAGCATGGAGGAGTACTACTGAGTTATGGCTGTAAGACTGGAGCAGACAAGAGGGGTAAGACCAGTGCAGATACATCTGATGGGGTTGTGCTGCTAGTATGGCCCTGCTAGCACAAAGGAGTACTATGAGTGATGGCTTTAAGACTGGAGCAGACAAGAGGGGTAAGACCAGGGCAGAGACTGCTGATGGGTCTGTGCTGACAGTATGAAACTGCTAGCACGGTGGAGTACTAGTGAGTGATGCCTGTAAGACTGGAGCAGATGAGGGGTAAGACCAGTGCATAGACTGCTGATGGGTCTGTCCTGCTTGTATGACCTTGCTATGAAATACATTGTGTATGTGTAGCATTTTCATATGCATCCCTGCATGTCTGTGTGATACTCAGAGTTGGAAGGGACCTCCCAGGTCATTGGCCCCAGCCCCCTGCTCAGTGCAGGATTCACTAAATCATCCCAGACAGATATTTGTCCAGCCTTTGTTTAAACACTTCCATTGAAGGAGAACTCGCCAACTCCCGTGGTAACCTGTTCCACTCATTGATTACCCTCACTGTCAGAAAGTTTTTTTCTAATATCTAATTTGTGTGTCCTCCCTTTCAGTTTTATCCCATTGCTTCTGGTCTTTCCTTGTGCAAATGAGAATAGGGCTGATACATCTGCACTGTGACAACCCTCCAGATAGTTGTAGAAGGCTATTAAGTCTCCAATAAGCCTTCTTTTTTTGCATGTTAAACATTCCCAGATCCTTTAACTTCATAGGACATGATTTGTAGACCGCTCACCATCCTGATAAGTCTTCTCTGAACTTGCTCCAGTTTGTCTATGTCTTTTTTAAAGTGGGGTGCCCAGAACTGGACACAGTATTCCAGATGAGGTCTGACCAAGGAAGAGTAGAGGGGGATAATTATCTCACATGATCTAGATTCTATGCTTCTCTTAATACATCCCAGAATTGTGTTTGACTTTTTGACTGCTGCATCACATTGTTGACTCATGTTCAGTCTATGATCTATTCGTATACCCAAGTCTTTTTCACATGTGCTGCTGTTTAGCCCAATTCCTCACATTCTGTATGTGCTTTTTTCATTTTTCTTGCCCAGATGTAGGACTTTGCATTTCTCGTTGTTAAATACCATTCCGTTAGTCGCCACCCACTGTTCAAGCTTTTCTAGATCTTTTTGAATACTCCCTCTCTTCCCTAGTGTTAGCTATCCCTCCTAGCTTTGTGTTATCAGCAAATTTGATCAGTTTCCCATCAATTCCCTTCTCCAGATCATTTATAAAAATGTTGAACAATACTGGGCCTAGGACAGAGCCTTGTGGTACCCCACTTGATACATTCCTCCACTTGGATGTGCAGCCATTTATGACCACTCTTTGAGTACAATCACTCAGCCAGTTGTGAATCCACCTAACAATTGCCTTGTCAATCCCATATTTGGTCATTTTTTTTCAATAAGTATAGTATGAGATACTTTGTCAAATGCTTTACTAAAGTCAAGATAAAAGATTATACGCAGGCATGCACAGTGCCATACGCGGTCTGTGCCAGCTCTCTGCTGGCAGAGCGTATGGTCACAAGCAGAGGCGTAGCTAGAAGCTCTTGGGCCCCGATGCAAAATCTATAACAGTGACCCCTACTTACATGTGGTGTTTATAATACTTTGGTCTACTTATATGAGGGAGGGGCCTTTGGGCCCCCTAAGGCTTTGGGGTCCGATAGCAACTGCCACCCCTGCACCCCCTATAGCTACGCCCAACAAGATGGGTAAAACTCTGTAGTTAAACTCGCGTTTTACACATAGTCCATGGGCCTGAGCCCTTAATAAATTTGGAGCATTTTGTGCCAAGGTTTGTAACAAATTCCAGTATTAGTAAATTCTCCCCCCATAACTTTACTTTTCTAGTGATATAGTAATTCAATCTGTGGCCAAGAGAGGGGGTGGGGTTAGCAGGATCCTCCCGCTAGCCCTGCCTTCTCTCTTTGCTAGACAAGAATCACTATGAGAATCCCTCTAGCCCCGCCCTTCTCTCAGCTAAACCCTGAGAAAGCCCTTTAGCCACGCCCCCTATCTCTTCAAGATATGTCAGAGATCCCCTGTAGCTCCGCCCGCTCTCTCCCCTCGCTATGGGGGATTCCAAGACTGTTGCGCGATCTTCTCCCATTGATTTTAATGGAGCCCCGGCCCATTAAAAACAATGGATGATATTGCAAGTTTTTTTGTATCGCACGGAGGCTTGAGTAAACACATAGCAAATGAGAAAGAAACCATTGAAAATCATTGGTTTCATAATCATGCATTTTCAATCACTAGAAAACCTATCGCCAGTGTGTAAGAGACCTTAATTTGGTCGCTCTGCTCCAAAAATGGGACAGACGGCCTGAACGGAAGCAAAACCGCTAATGTGAATGAGCCCGCACTCCTTAATTACCAAAGCACTTATCTCCCACCACTTACCAGGCCAACTTTGGCACTTTTTTCAGACAACCAGAACTGTTGCTTTTTATTTTGCATTTTAAATTCTACAGTACCACGTGGCAATAATATGTTACCTTTATTCTCGGTACAATTACAGTGATGCCAACTATGTAGAATATTTTTCTTTATTCTTCTATTGCGCAATAACACAGCAGAGCTTGTCACTTAGTTTTTGTTTTTTTTTAAAGAAACCTGTCTAGTCCCCACAGCGCCATAAACAAAGTTATGGTGCGGTTGGGACACGTGACAGGGAGCCAGATATAGTATTTTTTAAGAAACTCTCACGATGCCGCCTCTGAAGACAACGCATAGCGCGAAATTCCGATTCTTTTCCGAGTCCTGTGCATGCACACTCCCATACACGTCTGTTGGAGAGCACATGTATGAGACTCATCACTGGATCGTGGGGATCGGTGAGTAAAAAAAATACATCGCCTGACTCAGTCACATCCCCTAATGGTGCACTAACTTGGTCTATGGTGCGGTGGGGACGTGACAGGTTCCATTTATATTCCTGCTCGCCATGCAAAAAAATATATATTACACAGAAATAATGTATAGCCCCTTCTCCCAGGTTTGTGCAGCTGCAGTGTCACATCCTTCAGTCTTCTCCCTAATGCAGTGTGGACAGGCTGCAGTCAGCCTGTGTATGGAATGTCACAGGCAGATGGAGCCAATCAGACCTCAGCATTCGAGCACTGAGGTCTCGGATTGGCTGCAGTAGTCAGATTTTCTGTAAACGGGTTGAATGCAGTCTGTCAACACAAACCCTATGCAGAGGGGAGTATTGGATCAGCATTTTACCAGTCAAAGAGGAGAACTGAGTGCTTAATACAGGGCTGTTTTTGTTAATCTCATTGAAGTGTATGGCGGCTAAGGAAACGGCACAGCCCAACACTACACTGTTATCAAAAGTCTGAGAGTTAAGGAAGCAGCATAGTGCACGGTGTTAAGGCTTATGCAGACGTGCGTATATTGGTGGGGTTTTCACGCCCGGCCGATATACGCTGTCCCTCTCTGCAGGGGGAGGAAGCAGGCCAGGCCAGAAGCAATGCACTGAGCTCTTGCCCCCTCTACGCCCTTCGCCACTATTTGCAATAGAAGGGGCAGGGCAGGGCGGAACTTCACTCCACCCCGTCCCTCCCATTGCAAAGAGTGGCAAGGGGGCGGGAGCTCAGTGCACCGCTGGCATGAAAACATGCCCGATTTACGCACGTCTGAATAAGCCCTTATGCTGTATCGGTAGCTTCTTTTTTCTTCAATAAGAGCTACGGAAACAGCGCTGTGCTAATCTATACAATGGGTGGCCTTGCAGAATCTTGCATTGAGGCCTGCCAGAGGATATATCCTCAATTCAGAGCCTAGAGGGCCCCTAGTTCAAATTAACCCTTTCCAATCCAATGTCTGACCTCTTAAGACATTGTGATTTAAGGCTGTACAGCTCGGATGTTGGAAGACGTCCGTTGGTGTTCTCTTACTGTATATTGCCAGCCTCTCTGCTGTCGGAGCCTATCCAATGTGTCACCTCATGCAGTACTGACTTTAGCCAGCATATAGCGCCATTGTATAATGGCAGAAAGAGAGTAAGCCCCCTAGGAAAACCAGGATACGAATTGGATTGGAAAGGGTTAAGAACCAGGTCACAGACTACTACTGAAAGCGTGTGCAGGTAGATTTAACAACAACACACATTGCAGTAAAATAAAGGTCTTTATTTGACAGCTGAATTAGCGGTACAGTCACAAACTTGGAACAGTTTCAACTACTTTGACTATGATTGCTTTACTATTAAACAACACTGTCTCTGCATGCAAGATTTTGCAGGAACAAAGAGTCTCTTAAACCAGTGTTCCCCAACTCCAGTCCTCAGGGACCGCCAACAGGTCATGTTTTCAGGATTTCCTCAGTGTTGCACAGGTGATGTAATTATTTCCGGTGCCTCAGACATTGCCACAGCTGTTCTTACCATAGGATATCCTGAAAACATGACCTGTTAATGGTTCCTGAGGACTGGAGTTGGGGACTCCTGTCTTAAACTATGGAGCTAGTGGCGGCTTCTGTCTTGGGTGGCGCTGGTGGCGTCCTCTGTCTTGGGTGGCGCTGGTGGCGGCCTCTGTCTTGGGTGCAGCTGGTGGCGGCCTCTGTCTTGGGTGCAGCTGGTGGCGGCCTCTGTCTTGGGTGCAGCTGGTGGCGGCCTCTGTCTTGGGTGGCGCTGGTGGCGGCCTCTGTCTAGGGTGGCGCTGGTGGCGGCCTCTGTCTAGGGTGGCGCTGGTGGCGGCCTCTGTCTAGGGTGGCGCTGGTGGCGGCCTCTGTCTAGGGTGGCGCTGGTGGCGGCCTCTGTCTAGGGTGGCGCTGGTGGCGGCCTCTGTCTAGGGTGGCGCTGGTGGCGGCCTCTGTCTAGGGTGGCGCTGGTGGCGGCCTCTGTCTTGGGTGGCGGCCTCGGTCTTGGGTGGCGCTGGTGGTGGCCAGTCCTGTGATTAAAAAGAAAAAAAGAAAAGTGAGTAGAGTAAACAGTTTTTTAAAAATATGGGATCCCGCGTAGGGCCCCTCGGCCGGTCTGTCCCGCGTAGGGCCCCTCGGCCGGTCTGTCCCGCGTAGGGCCCCTCGGCCGGTCTGTCCCGCGTAGGGCCCCTCGGCCGGTCTGTCCCGCGTAGGGCCCCTCGGCCGGTCTGTCCCGCGTAGGGCCCCTCGGCCGGTCTGTCCCGCGTAGGGCCCCTCGGCCGGTCTGTCCCGCGTAGGGCCCCTCGGCCGGTCTGTCCCGCGTAGGGCCCCTCGGCCGGTCTGTCCCGCGTAGGGCCCCTCGGCCGGTCTGTCCCGCGTAGGGCCCCTCGGCCGGTCTGTCCCGCGTAGGGCCCCTCGGCCGGTCTGTCCCGCGTAGGGCCCCTCGGCCGGTCTGTCCCGCGTAGGGCCCCTCGGCCGGTCTGTCCCGCGTAGGGCCCCTCGGCCGGTCTGTCCCGCGTAGGGCCCCTCGGCCGGTCTGTCCCGCGTAGGGCCCCTCGGCCGGTCTGTCCCGCGTAGGGCCCCTCGGCCGGTCTGTCCCGCGTAGGGCCCCTCGGCCGGTCTGTCCCGCGTAGGGCCCCTCGGCCGGTCTGTCCCGCGTAGGGCCCCTCGGCCGGTCTGTCCCGCGTAGGGCCCCTCGGCCGGTCTGTCCCGCGTAGGGCCCCTCGGCCGGTCTGTCCCGCGTAGGGCCCCTCGGCCGGTCTGTCCCGCGTAGGGCCCCTCGGCCGGTCTGTCCCGCGTAGGGCCCCTCGGCCGGTCTGTCCCGCGTAGGGCCCCTCGGCCGGTCTGTCCCGCGTAGGGCCCCTCGGCCGGTCTGTCCCGCGTAGGGCCCCTCGGCCGGTCTGTCCCGCGTAGGGCCCCTCGGCCGGTCTGTCCCGCGTAGGGCCCCTCGGCCGGTCTGTCCCGCGTAGGGCCCCTCGGCCGGTCTGTCCCGCGTAGGGCCCCTCGGCCGGTCTGTCCCGCGTAGGGCCCCTCGGCCGGTCTGTCCCGCGTAGGGCCCCTCGGCCGGTCTGTCCCGCGTAGGGCCCCTCGGCCGGTCTGTCCCGCGTAGGGCCCCTCGGCCGGTCTGTCCCGCGTAGGGCCCCTCGGCCGGTCTGTCCCGCGTAGGGCCCCTCGGCCGGTCTGTCCCGCGTAGGGCCCCTCGGCCGGTCTGTCCCGCGTAGGGCCCCTCGGCCGGTCTGTCCCGCGTAGGGCCCCTCGGCCGGTCTGTCCCGCGTAGGGCCCCTCGGCCGGTCTGTCCCGCGTAGGGCCCCTCGGCCGGTCTGTCCCGCGTAGGGCCCCTCGGCCGGTCTGTCCCGCGTAGGGCCCCTCGGCCGGTCTGTCCCGCGTAGGGCCCCTCGGCCGGTCTGTCCCGCGTAGGGCCCCTCGGCCGGTCTGTCCCGCGTAGGGCCCCTCGGCCGGTCTGTCCCGCGTAGGGCCCCTCGGCCGGTCTGTCCCGCGTAGGGCCCCTCGGCCGGTCTGTCCCGCGTAGGGCCCCTCGGCCGGTCTGTCCCGCGTAGGGCCCCTCGGCCGGTCTGTCCCGCGTAGGGCCCCTCGGCCGGTCTGTCCCGCGTAGGGCCCCTCGGCCGGTCTGTCCCGCGTAGGGCCCCTCGGCCGGTCTGTCCCGCGTAGGGCCCCTCGGCCGGTCTGTCCCGCGTAGGGCCCCTCGGCCGGTCTGTCCCGCGTAGGGCCCCTCGGCCGGTCTGTCCCGCGTAGGGCCCCTCGGCCGGTCTGTCCCGCGTAGGGCCCCTCGGCCGGTCTGTCCCGCGTAGGGCCCCTCGGCCGGTCTGTCCCGCGTAGGGCCCCTCGGCCGGTCTGTCCCGCGTAGGGCCTCTCTTTCAAGAAATAATTGTGTGTTTAGTTATTGAGCAGGTGAGCGGGAGAGGTATCCATTAACCCTTCTGTCTCTTGGCATGGGTATACTATTATGAGTGGGGGAATTCTCTACCATCACCAGATAATACCCAGTATACTATTCTGTCCAAATAGTAAGGTAATGGCATGCTTCTTGTGTTGGATAGTGTACTGGTAATAGATCTTACAGATCTCTAAACATGGAAAAATACAGTGGTGTAGAAATTTTTTTTTCTAAAAAAAAGGGCTATTTATTGTGAAAAATCATAAAAAAAGTAAGAATTTTGGTATCCTCATAATCGAACAAACTCAGAAAAAATGTATAATGTCATTTATGCTGCATCAATAACACTGTAAAAAAACAATGGCAAAATTGATGTGTTTCCTCTCCCTGATCTCAAAAAAAAAGAAAAATTAATAAAAGATTTACAAAATATAGTATATATACCTAATAATACCATGTTTCCCCGAAAGTAGGTCCTACCCTGATAGTAAGACCGATCGGGTTTCCGGGGGAGGCTCAAAATATAAGGCCTCCCCCTAAAATAGGACCTAGCTAATATGCCCCTTCTCCCTAAAAAATCAATACTCACCTGGTGCGCTGCGTACCGATAGTCTCCAGTGGCACTGTGGCAAACTGCAAAATCCTCCCCGTCTACCATCTCAGTTTTGCTGGTGACGGGGCTTTGAATACACTGCCTCTATCAAAAGGAGCACTGTGATTGGCTAATTGAATGCCAGCAGCCAATCATATTTGGTGCTGGATTAACCAATCACAGCCACTTAGTGATTTGAAAAGTTTAGATGAAAAATCATTGCGACCCTTGCCCAAAATAGGCAATGTCCTTAAAAGAGGTTAAAGAAATCCACTAAAGTGATTATGCATGATAAATAACTCTGACAAAGAGACTCAAATTAATGGCTAAGAACTAGAGATGAGCGAGCATACTCGTCCGAGTTTGATGCTCGTTCGAGTATTAGGGTGCTCGAGATGCTCGTTACTCGAGGTGAGCACCACGCGGTACTCGTCTTAATTAAACGAGCACTGACCATTGAATTCAATGGAGCCAGCAATACAGCCGGCTCCATTGAAAGCAATGGGCTGCCGGCGAGCGCGGGATGAATTTTTGGGAAGGGCTTAAAAATATAAGCCCTTACCTGAAAATCATCCTAAGGATGCGTTCAGACGAGCGTGTTTTGGTGCGTACGCACGCACGAAAACACGCTTGTATTTACAACACTGCATTCCCTATGGTGTGTGCACATGTCCGTACTTTACAGGTGCGTGCCTGCAAAGATAGGACATGCGTGCACCATAGGGAATGCACGCATTGTTTTCAATGGAGCCGCGGCTGCTGCCGGCGGCTCCATTGAAAACAATGGCCTGCTGGTTCCCTGCATTCCTTTTCAGGGATGGACTTTACATATAAGCCCTTCCCTGATAAACAAAGATTTTAGTGTAAAAAAGAATAAAAATGCAGGCATTCTCTTCAATGGAGCCGCTGCTGCTGCCGGCGACTCCATTGAAGACAATGGTCTGCTGGCACACCTGAATTCTTTTTAAGGGAAGGGCTTTACATATAAGCCATTCCCTGGAAATGAATTAAAAGTGATTTAAAAAACAAAAAAAATAGATACTCACCTCCCTTCAGCTGCCGGGGCATAGCCGCGTCTTCTCCTGCTGTCCCCTGCACTGTGGTGCTGAACTGCTGATCTATCACCAGCTGGGGATTTAAAATCCCCGCCTGCTGAAAGAGCTGAATGTAATTGGCTGAGGTGCTCAGCCAATCACAGGCAGCTCTCACCTGTCATTTATTCGGGGAGAGGCACACAGGCCATATGAAGCCCTTCCCTGAAAAGCCATTGACAGGATGCCTGCAGCAGGATTCTCTACCGCAGCTGTCATGTGTGACAGCTGCGGTTGAGAACTGAAGAATTCCTTTTGCTGCATCTGCCACAGCAGGGAATTCTTTTAACTAGCGGGGGTGAAGGATACATCTGCCGCATGCGGCAGATGTGTTCTTCATGCCCGCGGGGGTCACAGCAGCGGCGGAGAGGTACGTTTTTTTTAATTCTTTTTTTGTTTTGCACTAAAATGTTTCTTTTTCAGGGAAGGGCTTATATTTTTAAGCCCTTCCCGAAAATTCATCCCGCGCTCGCCGGCAGCCCATTGCTGTATTGCCGGCTCCATTCAATTCAATGGGCTAACATCGTTCTTCTCTGCCACAGCTGTTACAGCTGTGGCAGAGGAGAACGATCTTAATGCTGACATAATTTTTTTTTCATTTTTACACATTTTAGGATGATTTTCAGGCAAGGGCTTATATTTTTAAGCCCTTCCCGAAAATTCATCCCGCGCTTGCCGGCAGCCCATTGCTTTCAATGGAGCCGACTGTATTGCCGCCTCCATTGAATTCAATGGGCTAACATCATTTTTCTCTGCCACAGCTGTTACAGTACTCGGTAAGGCCGATTTCGGAATCGAGCACCGCGATTTTCGAGTACTTCACTACTCGGGTGCAAAGTACTCGGTGGCGCTGTGTGGCGGGGCGTGGCATGGTGGAGCGGGGGGTAGCAGCGCAGAACAGGGGGGAGCTCTCTCTCTCTCCCTCTCCCCCCCACTCCCCTCTGCAACCCCCCGCTCACCCACAGCGCCCCCGAGTACTTTGCACCCGAGTAGTGAAGTACTCGAAAATTGCGGTGCTCGATTGCGAAATCGGCCTTACCGAGTCAGTTCGCTCATCTCTAATGCTGACATAATTTTTTTTTAATTTTTACACATTTTAGGATGATTTTCAGGTAAGGGCTTATATTTTTAAGCCCTTCCCGAAAATTCATCCCGCGCTCGCCGGCAACCCATTGCTTTCAATGGAGCCGGCTGTATTGCCGGCTCTATTGAATTCAATGGGCTAACATCGTTCTTCTCTGCGCAGCTGTTACAGCTGTGGCAGAGGAGAACGATCTTTATGCTGACAGTGCGGGGGGGGGGGGTCTCACTCTTGCCACTATTGTGGCTTAATAGTGAGACCTCGGAGCCCGAAATGCAGCCCTGCATGTTGCTCCTCGCCTGCCCTATCCATTTCTGTGTTTTTTACATGACTTTGGTGATTTGCTAAGATTTTCACAAATGAAAACCTTAGCGGAGCACCAGTCATATACAAAAATGCTCAAGTCGCCCATTGACTTCAATGGGGTTCGTTACTCCAAACGAACTCTCGAGCATCACTGAAAGTTCGACTCGAGTAACGAGCACCCGAGCATTTTGGTGCTTGCTCATCTCTACTAAGAACCCTATACCTGTTATTATGGTATTGGAAGGACTATGAGAAGAGCTGGTAAAAGAACCATTTGGTACAATTCTTACCATGGAATACAAGGCCATGCCTTAAAAACTATACCTCTGTTTACCTTTTGTATGTCATTTGTAAAATTTAATAAACTGATTAAACATAAAAGAGGTTAAAGAGAACGGGGATTGGGTGAATGAGATCCCCCCTCTCTTGTCACATCCTCCTTCTTCTCCTGTCGGCTGCAGTAGTAGAACCTTGTTGGCACATGCGCACTGTGCAAATTCAGAAATAAAAGCTTAAATTAATGAACGTTGCTTTTTTTTTTTGAAGGACAGTACAGAGGGCAATAAAAATAGTACTCAGTTTTTGCAAACTGTTCATGAATTTATGGACGGTTGGCAGCCCTGAATTTGGGTGACTTGACAGGTTTGTTGTAACGGGGCATATTATTCTGCTGCTTACCATATGGGAAAGATGAGTGCATATATACATACAGTGCCATAAACTCTAGACAGGAAAGAAATGTTCATTTCGGCAGCTTACCTTATTTGTTGTATATTTTCTACTTCAGACTTCCTCCATTGAAATACTATGTAGGCATGTACAATATATGAACAACCTGCAACACTTATGTGAAGTATTCTCTGTATTGCTGTAATCCTTTCTACTGTGTCATTGCAATTATAAATATTTATTGTTTAGATTTTTGTGGGAAGTTTCTAACTTTTCAATATATTTTGTTTTAAAAATGTTATTAAATTGTTTTAGTTTCATTGAGGGACTTGAACATGTGATTAATGACAGAATACACTGCAATACTTCTATATTGTACCTTGTCACTGTTGAGACTTAAAAGGCCTTAATATACACCAGTCCCAGTAGCATTAACTAGGCCTTGGGTTGCCATAGAAACCCATAGCCGCCCTATCATCGTATTGCTGGGGCTGGATGGAGGGATTCCTTCTAACGGCTTAGATGCCATGTTCAGCATTGAGTGTGAAATTTAAATTAGGCAGCTGGCATCTGTTCCTCGAAGATGAAGATGGATGTCTGCTATACAACACATTCGTCACCCTCCATGCCTGGAGCGGGCTTAGCTCCCATACTAGTACAACCTTTGTAATGAAGGGGTTAATGAAATAACCAGCATTTTAGTTGTGTAATTTCCAGAGATGCAATTTCTACCAATATCTATAATAAAGCCCCAGTGACCCGTATGTCATCACTACAAGCGCTTCAGTCATTGAGGAATAACAATCACTACTTACACCTACATATAGTCTATTGTGGACTGACGGCTCCTTATAGAACAGTTTCCTTAGATGAACATGAAGTGGATAAAGGCCCTCAATGAATACCATATAGGCCAAGTATCTCAGTAGGAAATACTCAGTCTCTTGTGCCCATTTCAGGAAAGTACAACAATGTCATAATTCTATATTAACCCCTTAAGTGTTGGGTTTCCTACCACTCTGTCGTACCCACCGGGGAGGTTTTTTAAATGGTCTAATCATTTAATTTCAACTTATTTTGCGGTCGCGTTCCAAGAGCAATAACTTTTTCATTTTTCCATTGACACGGCCATATGAGGGCTTGTTTTTTGCGGGACAAGTTGCACTTTTTGGTGGCATCATTTTTGGGTATATATAATGTATTGTATAACTTTTGTAAAAACATTTGTAGGGAGATTGGGGGCAAAAAAAGAAATTCTGCCATTTGTTTTTTGGATTTCATTTTTACGGTGTTCAGCGTGCAGAATAAATAATGTGATATTATTATTCTCTGAGTCAGTACGATTCCGGCAATACCAAGTTTATACAGTTTGTTTTGCTATTTTTGTACATTCAAAACATTTTTTTTTCTTAAAGGTTTGCTTTTGTGTCGCCACATTCCAAGAGGCGTATTAATGTTATTTTTCCATTGCCAGAGCTCTAGAAGCACTTTTCTTTTGCGGGATGAACTCTTGTCTTCATTTATCAAATTTTTTGGAACGTGTAAAATTTTGATAGCTTTTTATTCCATTTTTTCTAGTGGCAAGATTAACAAAATCTGTAATCCTGGCATGTTTTTTCTTTTTCTTTTTTTACTGCATTCTCTGAGCAGTATAAATAATGTAATTCTACAGGCCAGTACGAGTATGCCAATACCAAATTGTATAGTTTTTTTTCTTTTTCACGACTTTTTCACACAAAAAATTAATAAAAGTTTAAATCACCCTCCTTTTGCCATATCTATAATAAAAAAATCTAAATCATAAAAGAAAAATACATATTTGGTATCACCGCGTCCATAAATGTCCGATCTATCAAAGTAGTGCATTATTTACCCCGCACGGTGAACGTAGTCCCCCCCCCCAAAAAAAGAACGCCACAAATGCACTTTTTCAGTCACCCTGTCACCCAGAAAAAATGCAATAAAAAGTGATCAAAAAGTCGTATGTCTTCCAAATTAGCACTAACGTAAACTACAGGACATCTCGCAAAAAAATGAGCCCTTTCTCAAGTACATCGACGGAAAAATAAAAAGGTTATTGCACGCAGAAGATGCAGCAGAAAATCATTTTCAAAAATTAGATGTCTTTGAAAAAAAAACTATACAAGTTTGGTATCATAGTTATTAGAGATGAGCGAGCGTACTCGGATAAGCACTACTCGCTCGAGTAATTGGCTTTATCCGAGTACCGCTGTGCTCGGGGCTAAAGATTCGGGTGCCGGCACGGAGCGGGGAGCTGCAGGGGAGAGCGGGGAGGAACGGAGGTAAGATCTTTCTCTCCTTCTCTCCCGCCCGCTCTCCCCTGCTCCCCGCTGCGACTCACCTGTCAGCCGCAGCGGCACCCGAATCTTTAGCCCCGAGCACAGCGGTACTCGGATAAAGCCAATTACTCGAGCGACTACCGCTTATCCATGTACGCTTGCTCATCTCTAATAGTTATCATACTGACTAGAGATGAGCGAGCACCAAAATGCTCGGGTGCTCGTTACTCGGGACGAAATTTTCGCAATGCTCGAGGGTTCGTTTCGAGTAACGAACCCCATTGAAGTCAATGGGCGACCCGAGCATTTTTGTATATCGCCGATGCTCGCTAAGGTTTTCGTTTGTGAAAATCTGGGCAATTCAAGAAAGTGATGGGAAAGACACAGCAACGGATAGGGCAGGCGAGGGGCTACATGTTGGGCTGCATCTCAAGTTCCCAGGTCCCACTATTAAGCCACAATAGCGGCAAGAGTGGGCCCCCCCCCCCGCACTGTCAGCGTAAAGATCGTTCTCCTCTGCCATAGCTGTAACAGCTGTGGCAGAGAAGAACGATGTTTGCCCATTGAATTCAATGGAGCCAGCAATACAGCAGGTTCCACTGAAAGCAATGGGCTGCCGGCGATCGCAGGATGAATTGTTGGGAAGGGATTAAATATATAAGCCCTTCCCTGCAATTCATCCAGAAATGTGTTACAATAAAAATATATACCGGCGTATAAGGCGACGGGGCGTATAGGACGACCCCCCAACTGTCACCTTATACGCCGGGAATACAGCGGAGCAAAGAATAAAAATCATTACTCACTTCTTCTGACGTTCTGCGCCGCTCCTGCAGGCTGTCGCTCCCTCCTGGACCACGGCAGAACATTGCTTTCTGGACGCAAGGCTTGAAATCCCCGCCTCCAGAAACACAGCCAATCACAGCCATTCAATGACATCATTGTCATTGGCTGTGATTGGCTGAAGGCACGTGTGTTTCTGGAGGTGGGGATTTAAAGCCCTTTGTAGAGAAATCAATGCTCTGCCGGGAACCAGGAGGGAGCGACAGCCTGCAGCAGCGCCGCAGAACGTCAGAAGAAGTAAGTAATGATTTTTATTCTTTGCTCCACTGTATTGCCGGCGTATAAGGTGACAGTTGGGGGGTCGTCTTATACGCCCCGTCGCCTTATACGGCGGTATATATTTTTATTGTAACACATTTCTGGATGAATTGCAGGGAAGGGCTTATATATTTAACCCCTTCCTGACAATTCATCCCCGCGCTCGCCGGCAGCCCATTGCTTTCAGTGGAACCTGCTGTATTGCTGGTTCCATTGAATTCAATGGGCAAACATCGTTCTTCTCTGCCACAGCTGTTACAGCTGTGGCAGAGAAGAAGGATTTGACTTCTATATGTTCTTAATGGGGTCGGCGCTGCTGCCGCCGGCCCCATTGAGCGCATATAGAGAAGATTTATGGCCTTAAGAAGGACCATTGGGGTTCTTGAAGCCTAAAATACTCCTAACACTCTCCCTATAGCAGCTCCACCAAGATACCACTTTCCCTGAACTAATGTCACAATGCATCTGTGGCGAGCCGCGGGAGGGGCAGATTTTAATACTCGGGTAACACCTAATCTCGCCAGCCACTCACTGCAGGGGGGTGGTATAGGGCTTGAACATTGCAGGGGAAAGTTGTAATGCCTTCCCTGTCTTTCTATTGGCCAGAAAAGCGCGCAAATTTCTCAGGGAAGAAAATGAAAGTAACCCGAACACCACGTGGTACTCGTTACGAGTAACGAGCATCTCGAACATGCTAATACTCGAACGAGTATCAAGCTCGGACGAGTATGCTCGCTCATCTCTAATACTGACCCATATAATAAAGTTATCAGGTCATTTTTATTGCAATTTGTGCGCCATAGAAACAAAACGCACTGAAAGATGGCGAAATGTCATTTTTTTCATTTTACTCCACTTAGAATTTTGTAAAAGTTTTTCAGTACATTATATGGTACATTAAATAGCACCATTGAAAAATACAACTCGTCCCACAAAACACAAGCCCTCATACAGCGACGTCGATGGATAAATAAACAGGGGAAGGAAAAAAAAAATGGGGAAAAAAGAAAAAAAAATGGGGCCGTGTCATTAAGGGGTTAAATAATGTACTAACTTCCTTCTTTGGGTCATTACGATGCGGGGATACCACATGTGTAATTGTATTTTTAATTTTTTACAAAGTAAAGGGAGACAAGTGGTTTTGTTTTTATTTTCTTAAGAATTTTTTACCGTTTTTTTTTTAGCTTTTTTTTTTTTTTTGTCCCTTTAGGGGACTTTCATAGAGACCCATCAGGACCCCCTGATCACATTCCAGGGGTCTGATGGTGACAGCCCTTTATATGCTGCAGTCACATAGACTGCAGCATTTAAAGGGTTAACACAGCAGAGATCGGAGGCAATGCTTGTGGCATTGTGCTCTGCAGCTCCCATACTGATGCATAGCCTGATATAGCCTAATCTTCTGGGCTATATCGCTATGGGCAGTGGAGCTCGTCCTGGAAAATTTTCAGGCGTGCTACTCAAGGGGTTAAAGGGTTTTCTGGTTAGGTGATGTTTTTCATGTTTTCCCTTTTTGTCCTCTGGATAACTAATAACTGATAGATCGGTGGGGGTCCGACTGCCGGCCAATCACCTCCACCAATCACCAGAATAGTAGTCCTGGTGTACGCAGAATGAATTGAGTGGTAGCCGTACATACAAGCTGCTGCTCCATTTATTGCAGTAAGTCTGCTAAAGGTGTCCATTTCAATGTATTTGAGCCACCACTTAATTTATTTCGGGCACTTCAGGACCCCTATTCTAGCGATCAATGGGGGTCCCAGCAGGAGGACCCCCACGATCTATCAGTTTACAAAACATTTTACTGACTTATAAACCCCTACAATATAAGCCACGTGGATGACATTTTAACAAATCTCCCCCACAGAGTGCAGACGATCTCCCCGAGGGATACGCTGTGGACTTTATATCCGCAGCAGGTTAACTATGCGCAGCAGATTTCACCTTTATGAATCCAAAGAGTGAAATCTGCGGCAAGTCAACCCAAAATGCAAGAGAAAATCTATAACATTAAACCGTAAATTAAATGACTGCTAATCTTTGTGTGACTTGGTTGCTTACGACTCCAGGTGACCCCCTCGCTGGCGCTCCTGGAGGCTGACGCTGCGGCCGACACTGGCTTCCCTGCGGACAGCTGCAGATCACTGGTCCTATCACGTAATAATCCAGTCCTTTATGTCTGTTCCTGCCGTCCTCCAATCCAATGTATTTGGCTCTTAGATGGGTCTCCGCTGCGCTCTTTGTCTGCCTGGTCTTTGCTACAGGATAGATTTCCTTGGACTCTCCGAAGGACTTGCTGTTGCCTGTTCTTTCTTCTCCATCTGTCACTGTCACCATTTCTCCTCTTCTGACTTCTCCAGCTGTTTCTGGCAAAATCCAATCCAGTTGGGTTAACTTCTTGTCAGCAACAGCAACAGTTCTCATCTGGCTTCAAGATGGCGCCTGACTGACCAACTGCCACTTTTCCTTCTGGAAGCTCCGCCCACTTCAGGCTCCGCCCACTTCACTGCACTACACAGAGGATAGCTGTTATGTCTTGTCTCACAAGAAGTAAATTAAAGGGCCCATATCGCTCCAGTACAATAATAAAATATATATATAGTAATGTAAATGATGATAATCCAAGGACTCTAGGTAGGTTGGCCTCACACAGCGCATTTTTCCTGAGTTTTATACATATGATAAATGATTTTGATTATCACTAGTTATACTTGTACAACGCGCTTATGTAATAAAAACACGTCTTAAATCTGTTTTTTCAGATCTCCGCTTCAGGGCTCATTCACACGGACGGATGCTATTTTGGCCTGCGTGCAATTTGTGCATTTTTTCACGCAAAAAATGGCCCAACTGACGTCTGCTTTTCTTCTCACAGACTTCTTTCATAAACGCAGTGAATACGCATGTAACAGCCGCTGCGTACCTTTTTTATGCTTCTGTAGATTTGAATGTGCAGTTTTGGTCTGTAAATACGAATCAAAATAAGTCGTGCTGCAATTATTTATTACTTGTGTAAAAAAAAAAAACCATAAACCATTGCATGTCTGAATACACCAATGCAAATCAATGGGGTGATATGTGTGCATTATGTCTATAACATATACGGACTGACAATACGCCCGTGTGAATGGGGTTTTAGGCCAGGTTCACATATTCTGGTAAGAGAACTTAACCAACATGCAGCTCTTTGTAGTTTTCAATTGATAGTTAATGACTGTGTGATTTGGTAAATTACTGTAATATTGGGAGATGGGGGGGCTAACCACCGACATGGTAGTAACATCTCTGAGAGGAGTTCCCCAGGGGATACTAATAATCCTGCAATAAGGCCGCCTGCACACGGGCGGAAATCCCGCGGCGGTTTTTCCCGCGGGATTTCCGCCACTGAAAGTTTGCAAAGGAGTGCATTACAATACGCACTCCTATGCAGACGGCCGCGGTTTGGCCGCGCGAAATTTCGCACGGCAAACAAACCGCGTCATGTCCTATTTTTGTGCGAGGCTCGCACTCACCCGGCCGCCGGCTCCGGTCTGCGCATGCGCCGGCTGCGCCGCAGCCGGCACATAAAAGAGCTGGGGCCGCCAGGCGCGGGTGAGTATCATCCAGTACTTACTGTTGCTGCCCTGGATCAGCCTCGCTCCTGACTGGATGTGTGGTGGAGCTTCTAGGACCAGCTGCCTATATCTCGCACTGCGGCCCGATGTGGCGTAGCCACATGTGCGCTAAATGACTCTTTACAGACTGTGTATATGTGTATATACATATATATTTATTATCTATCTATATGTAGATATATATATAGCGATATAGTTAGTTATCTGAGGCAAAAAAATGCATACTGTACGTTTAACTTCTTTAGGCTACGTTGATGATGATTATCATCAAAGCAGTTATATTCCTGTACATAGGAGGCAGTACTATAGCAGTAATACTCTGGTATATAGGAGACAGTATTCTAGTAGTTATATTCTTGTACACAGGAGACAGTATTCTAGTAGTTATATTCTTGTACACAGGAGACAGTATTATAGTAGTTATATTCTTGTACATAGGAGACAGTATTATAGTAGTTCTATTCTTGTACATAGGGGCCAGTATTATAGTAGTTCTATTCTTGTACATAGGGGCCAGTATTCTAGTAGTTATATTCTTGTACATAGAAGACAGTATTCTAGTAGTTATATTCTTGTACATATGAGGCAGTACTATAGCAATTATACTCTTGTATATAGGAGACAGTATTCTAGTAGTTATATTCTTGTACATAGGGGCCAGTATTCTAGCAGTTATATTCTTGTACAGAAGAGACAGTGTTCTAGTAGTTATATTCTTGTATATAGGAGACAGTATTCTAGTAGTTATATTCTTGTATATAGGAGACAGTATTCTAGTAGTTATATTCTTGTACATAGAAGACAGTATTCTAGTAGTTATATTCTTGTACATAGGGGGCAATATTCTAGTAGTTATATTCTTGTATATAGGAGGCAGTATTCTAGTAGTTATATTCATGTATATAGGGGACAGTATTCTAGTAGTTATATTCTTGTATAAAGGAGACAGTATTCTAGCAGTTATATTCTTCTGTATAGGAGACAGTATATGAGTAGTTATATTCATGTACATACACGGCAGTATTCTAGTAGTTATATTCTTGTATATAGGAGACAGTATTCTAGTAGTTATATTCTTGTATATAGGAGACAGTATTCTAGTAGTTATATTCTTGTATATAGGAGACAGTATTCTAGTAGTTATATTCTTGTATATAGGAGACAGTATTCTAGTAGTTATATTCTTGTATGTAGGAGACAATATTCTAGTAGTTATATTCTTGTACATAGGAGACAGTATTCTAGTAGTTATATTCTTGTACATAGGAGACAAAATTCTAGCAGTTATATTCTTGTATATAGGAGACAGTATTCTAGTAGTTATATTCTTGTATATAGGAGACAGTATTCTAGCAGTTATATTCTTCTGTATAGGAGACAGTATATGAGTAGTTATATTCATGTACATACACGGCAGTATTTTAGTAGTTATATTCTTGTATATAGGAGACAGTATTCTAGTAGTTATATTCTTGTACATAGGGGGCAGTATTCTAGTAGTTATATTCTTGTATAAAGGAGACAGTATTCTAGCAGTTATATTCTTCTGTATAGGAGACAGTATATGAGTAGTTATATTCATGTACATACACGGCAGTATTCTAGTAGTTATATTCTTGTATATAGGAGACAGTATTCTAGTAGTTATATTCTTGTATATAGGAGACAGTATTCTAGTAGTTATATTCTTGTATATAGGAGACAGTATTCTAGTAGTTATATTCTTGTATATAGGAGACAGTATTCTAGTAGTTATATTCTTGTATGTAGGAGACAATATTCTAGTAGTTATATTCTTGTACATAGGAGACAGTATTCTAGTAGTTATATTCTTGTACATAGGAGACAAAATTCTAGCAGTTATATTCTTGTATATAGGAGACAGTATTCTAGTAGTTATATTCTTGTATATAGGAGACAGTATTCTAGCAGTTATATTCTTCTGTATAGGAGACAGTATATGAGTAGTTATATTCATGTACATACACGGCAGTATTTTAGTAGTTATATTCTTGTATATAGGAGACAGTATTCTAGTAGTTATATTCTTGTACATAGGGGGCAGTATTCTAGTAGATATATTCTTGTACATAGGGGACAGTATTCTAGTAGTTATATTCTTGTATATAGGAAACAGTATTCTAGTAGTTATATTCTTGTATGTAGGAGACAGTATTCTAGTAGTTATATTCTTGTACATAGGAGACAGTATTCTAGTAGTTATATTCTTGTATATAGGAGACAGTATTCTAGTAGTTATATTCTTGTATATAGGAGACAGTATTCTAGTAGTTATATTCTTGTATGTAGGAGACAGTATTCTAGTAGTTATATTCTTGTACATAGGAGACAGTATTCTAGTAGTTATATTCTTGTACATAGGAGACAAAATTCTAGCAGTTATATTCTTGTATATAGGAGACAGTATTCTAGTAGTTATATTCATGTATATAGGAGACAGTATTGTAGTAGTTATATTCTTGTACATAGGAGACAGTATTCTAGCAGTTATATTCTTCTGTATAGGAGACAGTATATGAGTAGTTATATTCATGTACATACACGGCAGTATTTTAGTAGTTATATTCTTGTATATAGGAGACAGTATTCTAGTAGTTATATTCTTGTACATAGGGGCCAGTATTCTAGTAGTTATATTCTTGTACATAGGAGACAGTATTCTAGTAGTTATATACTTGTACATAGGCGCCACTATTCTAGTAGTTATAGTCCTATACATACACTGCAGTATTTTAGTAGGTATATTCTTGTAATAACAGACAGTATTATAGTAGTTATATTCCTCTGTATAGGAGACAGTATACCAGTAGTTATATTCATGTAACAACACGGTAGTATTCTAGTAGTTATATTCCTAAACATACACGGCAGTATTCTAGTAGTTACATTCTTATACATAGGGGACAGTATTCTAGTAGTTATATTCTTGTACATAGGGGACACTATGCTAGTAGTTATATTCTTGTACATAGGGGGCAGTATTCTAGTAGTTATATTCTTGTACATAGGGGACAGTATTCTAGTAGTTATATTCTTGTACAATAGGGGACACTATGCTAGTAGTTATATTCTTGTACATAGGGGGCAGTATTCTAGTAGTTACATTCTTATACATAGGAGACCGTATTCTAGTAGTTATATTTTTGTACATAGGGGGCAGTATTCTAGTAGTTACATTCTTATACATAGGAGATCGTATTCTAGTAGTTATATTCCTATACATACATGGCAGTATTCTAGTAGTTACATTGTTATACATAGGGGACAGTATGCTAGTAGTTATATTCTTGTACATAGGAGGCAGTATTCTAGTAGTTATATTCTTGTTTATAGGAGACAGTATTCTAGTAGTTATATTCTTGTACATAGGAGACAGTATTACAGTAGTTATATTCTTGTACATAGGGGACCGTATTCTAGTAGTTATATTCAAATACAATCAGATACGATGTTCTCTGGAACCCCATGTAGATGAATGATTTCTTTTACAAAAATCTTAGAAAACTCTATCACAGATGGTAGCTTCTTTAACGCCACGAAATGTGCCACTTTTGAGAAACAGTGTACAACAGCTAGGATAGTGGTGAACTTCTGAGACTCAGGTAGATCGGTGATAAAATTCTACCAATTAATGCAACCACGAACGAGAAGGCATCGGTAATGGTCTCAGAGGCCCGTCTGGATGACGCCAACGACTTTTAGAGCGTGCACAGACAGAGTATCCCTTAACAAAGTTGCGGATCTCCCGAGACACGCCTGGCCACCAGTAGTGTCTAGTACAAAGATCCAGAATCCCCTGAACCCCCAGATGGCCTGTGAGAACAGATGAATGTGACTCTTCAATGACTCTGAGACGCAAGGTCTCTGGCACAAACCATCTGCCCCCCGGCACCCCCGAGGGAGCGTCCTGCTGACAATTTTGTAGATGAGGAACGAGATCTGATTCTACAGCTGCCACCACACCCCAGGTGCCAGGATATTCTCAGGAGCTACTGTCTCACTTTCCGGCGAACCGAAACTCCATGAGAGAGCGTCTGGGAATACACCAGAATGTCATCGAGATATATGACCAAAAATACCCCCAGGAAATCGTGGAAGACCACGTTCATAAATCCCTGGAACACCGCGGGGGCATTACAAAGTCCGAAGGGCATGACTAGACATTCAAAATCTCCGAACGAGGTGTTGAACGCGGTCTTCCACTCATCTTCCTTTCGGATGCAAATTAAATTGTAAGCCCCCCTTAAGTCCAATTTGGAAAACCTGTGGGCCCCTACTACCTGATTCAATAAATCAGGGGCAAGGAACACTGGTTCTTCACTGTAATTTTATTCAAAGCCCGATAATCTACACAAGGCCTCAATGTCCCATCCTTCTTCTCTACAAAGAAGAGACCTGCACTGCCAGGGCACCTGGACGGCCTGATATGTCGTTTGGCCAGAGACTCTGAGATATAGGACTTAAGGGCTTCGTGCTCTCGCCCAGGCAAATTGAAAATGGCTCCCTTAGGGATGGGACTGTCGGGGATCAAATCAATACCACAGTCCCACTCCCTATTGGGAGGCAAAGTCTCAGATAGTTTCTTGGAAACTACGTCATGAACATCAGACAAATACTCAGGAATAAGAATGGTATCTGCTGAACACACATATATAGTAGCTAAGTGACTATGACAGGACAACCCCCAATGTGTC
This sequence comes from Eleutherodactylus coqui, assembly GCF_035609145.1. Taxonomy (NCBI): domain Eukaryota; kingdom Metazoa; phylum Chordata; class Amphibia; order Anura; family Eleutherodactylidae; genus Eleutherodactylus; species Eleutherodactylus coqui. The sequence continues at coordinate 296,137,129 of NC_089837.1, forward strand.
AATTTCCGGGTGGGCCAATCAAATCGGGGATTGTGCAGTTCCAACCAGGGCATACCAAGCACTACATCAACGGACATCCTTTCCATTACCAAGAACAACAGACTCTCAGAATGCAGAACACCCACAGTGAACTGTAAAATGGGAGTCCTCCATTGTACAACACCTGCCGACAGACAGGTAGAATAAATACTAGTGAAGCGAATGGGAATCTTTACCGCCAAGAAATCAGTCATCAGAGGTCTGACAAAACTTAAAGTAATCAAATTGGCACCCGGATCAATAAAAGCTTGACCGGACCGAGTGAAATTCCATAAACCAATCTGACAAGGCACCAACAACTTAGGGAGTACCTGTTATCTTAGGCAATCCTCCCAAAAATCGCCTAGGATCTGAAGTTTTCCGCCGGTTCGGACTGATGTTGTAGATGCTACTGAGGACAGGTCGCTACACGATCTCCGGCTTTCCTACAATAGAGGCAGCGATGATGAGTCATTCGGAACCATCACCGTTCCTCGGGACTTAGCTGGTCCACTTCCATAGGCTCGGCACCAGAAGTTGGCATGGGAGAAGTGGAAGCGGGTCTGCCAGATTCCCTAGCCTTACGAGCCTGACGCTCTTCTTTTCTAGATCTCAGCCTCCTGTCAGCTTTGACCGCCAATTCCATCGCATCATTGAGTGTCACGGGAGCAGGATGAGAAATGAGTAGATCCTTGACAGCGTCAGACAGACTCAACAAAAATGCATCTTTAAGGGCGCTATATATATATATATATATATATATATATATATATATATATATATATATATATATATATATATATATAGCTATAGATAATTAAGTTCATAAGATAATGTGAAATTGCAACATGAAAATGAATAGCATATGTGTAAAAACGGAGATTTTAAATTGAATAGAATGCCGGTTTTTATGAATGGGCATATTATAGTAGAATGTGAAGCGTCACATGGTTTGTGAATGACAAACGAGACACGTGATTATGACGTGTGATCCCACGTGATGCAAGAAACGGCTCCGACCGGCGGCGTCCGTGGATTAATGTGAGTCCAATTATTTTATATAAATGTGCTTTTGTGTTTGTTAATTGTATGCCTGAAGAGAGCGGGTTATCCCGCAGAAACGCGTAGCGACCGAAGGAATAAATGATTTAGTTACCTTGCGGACATTGCGTCCTTTACTGTTGCTGGAACCCACGAGCGCGGGGGTAATTTTTCTTTTAAGTTCGTCTTTAAGGGCGCTATTGTTCCAAGAGGTTTCACCTGCATACAGTCTAAATTTAGAGCAATAGTCCTCTACCCACTGCTGCCCCTGACGTAGAGACATGAGATGAGATACCGCCAACTCCGCACAATCCGGCTCATCAAAAATACCTCCAAGTTCCTGAAAAAACAAATCAACTGACTGCAGGCAAGCCGAACTGTCGGGCAAGGAGTAGGCCCATGTCTGGCGGGGGGGACCCCGAAGTAAGGACATAATCAATCCAACTTTCTGGGATTCTGAACCGGAGGGGCGGGGCCACATCCGAAAATACAATCCACATGCCTGCTTAAAAACAAAAAACTTGCTCTTCTTCCCTGAAAATACCTCAGGAAGAGGACACTTGGGCTCGGGAATAGAAGGGACGGTAGAAACATGCACTAACTCCTGCTGCTCCTGGGCCACCATACGACCGGACAGGTGTTGGATCACGACCACTAAATCCTGCAACTGACTTGCGAAGGTACTCATGGCCTCCATTGGAGAGAAATTTTTAAGGGCCAGTTATTATGTTACGGTATACAACCCGTGATACGTCAGCCTGGGTGCCCTAGATCTCACTCACAACCCCTGTCCCTGCCTGCTTGCCTCCACTCCTGGCTAACCCCAGGCGGGCAACTGGGCGGCAGTCCCTACTCTAACTAGGGACCAAAAAAGGAACGCTGGTATACCTGGATGGAAAGGGTAGAATACCAACAGAAAAGGTAGATGTAAATAACCAACACAAACAATACTAAGCAGAACTGAGGCAGATGGAAAAACCTGGTGGAAAATAGCAAGGTGTAGCAGACAAGCTGACAGAAGCAGGAGATCAACAGAGCCAGACTAGCTAGCACACTGAGGAAAACCAATAACTGGCAGTGATTGCAAGTCTCTGCCCGACCTTTAACCCCTTCCAATCCAATTTGTATCCTGGTTTTCCTAGGGGGCTCACTCTTTTTCTGCCATTACACAACAGCGCTATATGCTGGCTAAAGCTAGTACTGCATGAGGTGACACGTTGGATAGGCTCTGACAGCAGAGAGGCTGGCAATATACAGTAAGAGAACCCCGGTGGATGTCTTCCAACATCGGAGCTGTATAGCCTTAAATCATAATGTCTTTAGACGTCAGACAGTGGATTGGAAAGGGTTAAACAAAAGCCTTCGCCCAGGGGCGGAGAGAGGGAGACAACCAACTCCCAACAGAACACAACAAAAGGGAGCTCGTGCACGGCAGTTGCACTCACAGGTGCGAGCGTGCCTCCAGCAACACGCCGGCTAGGCACCCGCGCCCCCGGGGGCTGAACAACAAGCCAAAGGGACGCGCCCGACCGTGGGACCCCTGCACACCGCCACCCCGGGAGGACCAGCAACCGCCGCATGGTAACACTTGTACATAGGAGACAGTATTCTAGTAGTTACATTCTTGTACAAAGGAGACAGTATTATAGTAGTTATATTCCTATGCATACACGTCAGTATTCTAGTAGTTATATTCTTGTACATTGGGGACCGTATTCTAGTAGTTATATTCTTGTACATTGGGGACCGTATTCTAGTAGTTATATTCTTGTACATAGGGGACAGTATTCTAGTGGTTATATTCTTGTACATAGGGTCAGTATTCTAGTGGTTATATTCTTGTGTATAGGAGACAGTATATTAGTAGTTATATTCTTGTACATGGGACAGTATATAGGAGACAGTAGTAAAGTATCTATATTTTTGTACATAAGGGGCAGTACTATAGTAGTTATATTCTTCGACGTAGTTATATTTTAGTAGTTTATATTCTTGTGCATAGGTGACAGTATACTAGTAGTTATATTCTTGTATGTAAGAGACAGTATTTTAGCATTTATATTCTAGTACATGGGGGCAGTATTATAGTAGTTCTATTCTTGTATGTAACACACAATATTCTAGTAGGTATATTCCTTTACATATAGGGCAGTATTCTAGTAATAATATCTTTTTACATAATAGTCCGTAATCTAGTACTTATATACTTGCACATGAGACCGTATTATAGTAGTTGTATTCTTGTACATACGGGGCAGTACTGTAACAGTTATATTCTTGTATATAGGGGACAGTATTCTAGTAGTTATATTCTTGTATATAGGAGACTGTATACTAGTAGTTATATTTTTGTATATAGGGGCCAGTATTCCAGTGGTTTTATTCTTGTGTATAGGAGACAGTATATTAGTAGTTATATTCTTGCACATAGGGCAGTATATAGGAGACAGTAGTAAAGTATCTATATTTTTGTACATAAGGGGCAGTACTATAGTAGTTATATTCTTCGACGTAGTTATATTTTAGTAGCTTATATTCTTGTACATAGGTGACAGTATACTAGTAGTTATATTCTTGTATGTAAGAGACAGTATTTTAGTATTTATATTCTAGTACATAGGGGGCAGTATTATAGTAGTTATATTCTTGTATGTAACACACAATATTCTAGTAGGTATATTCCTTTACATATAGGACAGTATTCTAGTAATAATATCTTTTTACATAGTAGTCCGTAATCTAGTACTTATATACTTGCACATGAGACCGAATTATAGTAGTTGTATTCTTGTACATACGGGGCAGTACTGTAACAGTTATATTCTTGTATATAGGGGACAGTATTCTAGTAGTTATATTCCTGTACCTAGAGTGCAGTACTATAGTATTTATATTTTTGGGTACTGGTGTATCTTGTCTCCACCACAAAAATGGGTGTAGACCTGGGATTGTGCTGCGGGAGGTATAGGGAATGCCTACAGCTGCTGATTGGCTTGGCTCCTGTCTCTGTTGTGCTATGCCTTCTTTCTCAGCTTCAAGCAGCTCCCCTGTGTTCAGTGGGAGCAGCATCAGCACCGTGGGGGAGAAGGGGTATGGACTAGCGTAATAAATACAGTATTTGACAGCAGCACTCCACAATGCCCCTGAAATAGAGGGGAAGCACACCACATGGGCTGAGATGTACGCTCCTGATAGGATGTGGATTATTCGTCCATGAAGATCCAGACCAACTTTTAGAGATGGAGCAGCATTAGGGGTGCAAAAATGTTCAATGGACGTTTCCTTTAAAAGGGCATATTTGTTTATTTAATGCATAGACACAACAACGTTTCGACCACTTGATAAAGACTGCAGATAGCGGTCGAAACATTGTCATGTCTATAGATTGAATAAATAAATATTTCCTTTCAAAGGAAACCTGCATTGGACTCTCTTCCACCCTGAAAGTTGCTCCATCTTTAAAGGTTTGCCCGAGACTTCCAGACGTTTCATGCACTACCAGGCATAAGGCTTTGCCCATAAGCATTCCCCAGAACTGACAAGAACTGAACCAACCTACCTGCCTACCTACCTATTCCTCTCCATGGAAGAATTGAACCAATAGCAGTGGACAATTAGATTTTTGTAGGCCGCTGTCTCCCCCTTGTAGGCTGAATTAAAAAGTGCTCCATTAAAAATAAAAATTTTCCAGCTCCTGTAGCTTCTGGGGGCAGATACAGGAGAACACATCTGCCCACTTCTGGCTGCAGCAGAGACTGCCTTAAGATGGCCACCAAGCTCTGGCATTAAGGCCTCATGTCCACGGGGAAAATCAGATCCGCTGCAGATTCTACATGTAGAATCTGCAGCGGGTCCCTCCTGCCCCGCGGACATGAGCGCCGAAAATAGAAATTTAAAAGCATTTACCTATCCGTAGCGGGCGGGGAAGGTCAGCTGTTCCTCACGGCCGGATCTTCATTTTCGGCCGGTGGATGAATTCCTGACGCCGGCGGCACGTCGCCGGCACGTCGTCGACGTGCCGCGCGCATGCGCCGGGCACATCCGCCGAGCCGAAGCAAGGGAGATGCGGCCGTGAGGAAGAGCAGAGCTTCGCGGCCCGCTGCGGGTGAGTAAATGCTTTTAATTCCTATTTTAGGTCTCCCGCGGATCCGGACGGCTTCCATAGGCTTCAATAGAAGCCCGCGGGAGCCGTCCCCGCGGGAGACCCGCATGAAAATGGAGCATGGTCCAGATTTTTTCATGCTCCATTTTTTTTAAAATCACTTTTATTGACGATCCGCGGGTATTTATCTACCCGCGGGTGGCCAATGCATCCCTATGGGGTGCGGATCCGCGCGCGGGAGATCCGCTGCGGATTTTAAATCTCATTTTGCCCGTGGACATGAGCCCTTATAGTTCTATATTCCCGTGTTACAATAGACTGATGGCATCACAATGTAGTCTTAACTACCAGACTGCTGGGATCATTAGCATACAGTGTGTTTGCATGTCTGTGTATATATCTTATCTATCTATCTATCTATCTATCTATCTATCTATCTATCTATCTATCTATCTGTCTGTCTATATATTATATAATCTATAATAAAGATTATCATTTCTATTATTAATATAGAGGATAGAAACTACATATATATAGTCTCTCTCTCTCTATAGCCTTCCATTCTACCAAGGTTATATATATAATCCATATCTATAGTTATGTACGGTGGAAAAAAGGCCTGCTGTATGTCTAAATTCTTCAGCTTTTTCTTGAGGATGATGATGATGACGATGATAATCTATCATCATTCTTACTAGTGCTATTAATGTCAACCCGGGGAAAGGCAATAAACCCCCATGGGGTTGAAGTCAATTTTCCTCATTTTAGGGAAAAAGTTCTGTCTGTCCCCACTCGAAATGCTTCCAGCCAAAGAGATCCCTCGGAGCGAAGCATCTTCAGAGGGAAACTAGTGATTGCAAAGTAATCACCCACTGAACGATCCTGCAAAAGGACGGAGGGGAGCAGTGCCTGCAGGACCAGGATGTGTGAGCGAGCCCGGTGCAAAAGGAATGAGGATAAGGGTTGGGGCGGTTCACAAGACTGTGCTATGCAAATGATTTAAAATCCGCCGCAGTGCGTTGTGGGTGCTGTCAGAAGGCTGCCTGAGCTTGCTGATAATGCTACTCCCACTGAACCAACCTACCTGCCTACCTACCTACCTATTCATCTCAATGGAAGAAATAAACCTACCTGTTTTTCTTTTTTAAAATGCCACTGCTGCCTGTGTAGTGGCCCGGAGTAATGGGGCCCCTCCAGAAAAGTGTGCATACACTTATCTAACTGTATCGTCAGTATCCTCTGTGTTGCATGATTGATGTGCATTGCATAGCTGCAGCATTGTAAGTGTTAACTGTCTGGTATGTGAGATGTTTGTCTGGAAATGTATCATTTTAAGTTGTTAGTTTGGAAGTCATGTGATCATGCTTCATATGTGTTTGCAAGTTAGTCAGTCAGTAGGAGTAACCAGGCAGTAGAATTAACCAGGCCATCAGGGAGTAGGCTGAGAGAGGAGTTGGAGAATGGAAGAGGCTGAGCGATATCCAGTGAATTGCCCTGAGACTACTACCCCCAGGAGTCATTTTCAGTAAACTTAGGAGAAGAAATCACCAAGCATAGCTGCCATGCATCTAAAAGAGTGAGTGTTGACAGGGTAAGAGTTTGAAGAACAAAAGAGTTTACTTGTCCAGGAGCAGAGCTGCACAGATAACTTGGACTGTGGGTCCGATAGCTATCCTGTGTTTTGCCTCCCTGTCTCATCATTCACACTGCCTGCACCAATGCTAAGCTTTGGCCACATTATTGCTGGACTGTTTGAAGTTGGCGTATTTCAGTAAAGCAACTTTGCCGACCATTCCCGGCTTTCTTTTCATCTATACTCTGTATGTGTTGACTCTCGTTTTATTATCCAGTATCACCGCTGAGGAAGAAACAGTGGTGTCACATGACATTGAACTGTAAGTTCGAGCGCCAACCCCTCCCCTCTTGTGCATTTTAGTCCAGAATTATATGAAAGTATAGAAATAGTTTGAAGAGGAAAGCCAGATACATTGAGAAGAATAAGAAAATCTGAAAGATGGATTAGTAGGGAAATTTAGGGAAGGGAAAATACCCTGGGGACATAGACCAATACTGTTCATGAAAATTCACCTTGAATCTCTTATGTCATCAAACCACTCCTCAACCAAGATGTGAGAGAGGGGGAGTCTTGGAACTCCACCCAGATGACCCAAGTAGCATAAAATTTTGAGTTATCTGCTTCTAAGCTCCTCCATATATATCATGGAGTCCATGGCCTCCAACCACACCACTCTCGGAATAGCAATGCTCTGCCTCCAATATCCTGGGATAATCTGTCTCATTGCCATAATAAAGTGTCTGAGCAGACCTTTCTTTAACTGGGAGATTAGACCAGGGAGGATAGATAGGAGTGCCAATTCCGGTGTGAACTGCAGTGAAGATGCACACATGGCTTGGTATAATTGGGCAACATCTTGCCAAAAGGGGGCAATACCACATACGTAGCATGGAGCCCCTGCCTGACATACACCTCCCTCCAGCACTGTTCCGAGACTGAGGGGTGCATTCTATGCAGTCTGACCGGGGTTCAATACCACTGCGAAAGTATTTTAAAGTTGAGCTCCTGTAGTTTGAGCGATATATTAATTTTACTTGACAGAACATAAGATTTAGACCAGAGCTCTCTGGGAACAGGCCTCCCCAATGCCTCCTCCCACTTCCTGATCCAACTGGGGTTGAAGTTCTTCATCCGACCATCCAACAGGAGCGCGTGCACTAGTGAGATCACATGTGTGGGTGCCTTTTCTGCCATGCATTGTCTTTTGAATGGTGTGAGATATACTGTCAGGTCAGAGTTTGGGGCAAGCATGGTAATATAGTTATGTAAATGAAAATACAATAACCAGATCCCCTTGGCAGACTGTGTACTCCTTTTAACAGATCGAGGTTCCCTACCAGTGGGGTAAGTGGTCCCGGTCTCAATATCATCAAACTCCCTATAGCTTACACATGCCAGGCATGTAGCAATGTCTGTATTAAAGTTGAGGCGCTAATCCTCCCTCAATTCAGACCCCCTAGTATCCAGAACGCTCCCTTGAATCTGATAGGGGTTTATGGCCTGCTCCACTTCGACCCAGAATTTAGTCCTAGAATGTTGACAAATGTCTATGATGCAGTTGCCGATTGTTTTGGGTCGGCTGCAAGCTGGATTGCTAAATATTTTATGGACGAGTTTCTCCACCAGTCACATCATTGAATGGCTGCGATTGGCTGACGCCGCGTGAGTTAGCCAATCACAGCATTAGCTTTCCGGAGCCGGGGATTTCAAGCCCCGCATCCAAAAAGCAATGCTCTGTCGGTGATGAGGAGGGAGCGACAGCCTGCACCAGCGCCGCAGAACGCCGGGGGAGGGGAGTACTGGTTTTTTTTTGCCACCTTTTTTTTTGTATTACCGGCGTATAAGACGACCCCCGACTGCAGAGCAGATTTTTCGGGGTTAGAAGGTCATCTTATACGCCGGAATATACGGCATATTAGAAAATTCTTGTAGAAGCAGAGCGATATCTACACGGAGATGTGATGTAGAGCAGCATGTCGTCTGCATATAGTGCTGGTTTGTGGGTCTGCTTGTTTAGATGAATCCCACTAATGGAGGGGTTGTTCCTGATGGCGTTCGACAGATCTTGAGTCTTTTTATATGAATATTGCTGATTATGTTTTAAACAACTGCTGTAGAGGGCCACAGCTGGAAAGTAATTTTGTAGCAGAGGCTTTCTAGATCTCAAATGTGAGCATCTGCAATGGCACAAAGGGGCCTTCCCAGGAGTTTGGTGCCATTTTTAAACTATAAAAGTTACATTAGTTCACATGTTTTTCTGCTGCTTGCGAAACAGGATCTAATTACCAAAAAACTTTGTATAGTGAAGCCTACAATGAATTTAGAATCTGTGCATTATGTGAACAAAATTTAGTTTGCAATGTTAAGCCGGGCTCACATGGCCGTATGGTAATGCGGTGCGTAAAAAAATTGTGCATTCACTGGTTTGCAAACATACCCTTAGTGAACAATAGTTCTCTTAGGCACTAAAATAGAACATGCTGCGTTCTTTTTTACACAAGTAACATACACAATAAATATACACAAGTGTGAGTGGAACAATAAAAGTCAATGTACTTTCATTGGCGCCATTTACCACATATTAGGCGTGTGTACATTGCGCATGCAATGCGCAATGCAAATATGTTCGTGTGAGCCCGGCCTTATACTGTTTACCTGGACAAAATTGGCATCCACTTCCTGAGACGATTACTGGCCTAAGGCTAATATTTGTGGAGTTTAAAGAAAAACCCTACAACATTGGAAAAGATGCCAGAAACCATTATTCTGCTAGATACTATCTTTATTAAGTGACTGTATCATTGCACCATATGCTGCAAAACGTTCAGGAGTTTTGTATCTGAAATTTATTTATAAAACTTATACTCACTTTGGCTCCATCCCTGGCAGGGCACATAAAGCAGACTTTGCTTCCTCATAGGGAACCAGTCGAATCACTATCTTGCTTGAAGTAAAGACTGATGTGAATAATATAGAGGAGTTTTTGGAGAGGTGCTCTGCCTTCCAAAGTAAGTGAAATAGCAGTGATGGTCCAAAGTATGTGATCAGATAGTTTGGCTACAATGCTTCAATGTTAAACTTGAGTAAGGCCGGTCTCACTTGGCCAGGTCGGATTCTGAATGCGGGAGCCTGCAGCGGAATACGGCTCTGACCGTGGCCGGCATATGTGTGGAAATGTTTAAATCTGTATTGCGGATGGTTCAAACGGCTCACCATCAGACATGCACAGTGTAGATTTTTTTTTTCCCCAAATATTTTTTTTTTTGCCTGCACAGTCAATAGATGACGATGCCGGTACCTGCAACTTATCCACAATGTTGATTGCAAATACTCCTCGGGTTGGACGGTTCCATTGACTTCCGCACAGGAATAGAGTATGCTGTGATTTTATTTCCACGAGTGGAAATCCGAATCTTTGTCCGCTCATGTGAGCGGACATGCCAATGCTCCATTCTTGCTAATGGATGCGGACTACTGTGGATCGTCTGCGTGGGTGAATCACGGATTCCGCAAGCCAAGTCTGGTTGTGTGAGGCCAACCTAAAAGTGACTATGGGAGGAGCTGTTTTGACATTATGTTTCTGTCAATGGACGCCTGTATGTATATTGACTAAATTCTTGGCTTGCTGTGCAATTAAGAGCCATTTGGACCTTCGGCATAATTATCTCCAGCCAAGATGGCAATGAAGGTAATTAATTTAAATAGATTTGGTGTTTACTTTAGTATACAGACAACTATACTCATGAAATATCTGAAACTGAATGCAGGTTTGCCTGCCCTCCCATCTCCCCTGACTTTGGTATAACTATGTATGTTCACCTCTCCATATTGTAATAAATCACGTCCACCTGAGCTGAATATAAGCTACGTGACACCTCCAGGTAGATAAATGCAGCATGTGGATATCCAACAACTTCCAATGCCCCCATCTCCATACAAAGCTCAGCTGAATAACTCCCAGCCATTGGATATTGATGACCTATTCTGAGGATGGGTAATACACTTTTAAAATCCACTAGCATACTTTATTAAGGGTTATCAGTTTTTCTTAATCCATGCCCGACATCCGCCATACATATACCATGGTGTTGTATAGGCCCTTGTAAAGGCCCTCAAGCCTGCTATTTCAGCCTGTTAAGCCAAGTCTGCATTTCTAAAGTAAAACCCTATGTGACTATAAGTTTTTTTTTTTCTAAATCTTATTTTAACTTCACTTTTTTAGTTGTAAATTTAAAAATATTAAGGGTTTAAACCCCCTTTTCCTAATCATTGCATAAAAACATAATTCATCCTGCACTATGAGTGCTATTATAAAAAATACACAGTGCCAGAATTGCACTATTTTTCACTCACCCTGTCACTAAGAAAAAAACTGACTAAAAGTCGATCAGAAAGTCATATGTACCCCACAATAGTACCAAAAATTACAAGTCTCCCTACAATATAATTTCATAGGGTTAAACATTACCACTATGCTTTATTCTTCAAATGTCAACTTATTATGGAACGCTGTATAGCCCATGATAGTGGGTTGTAAATAAAGGTGCATGAAGAGAAGAGGACTGCCCAAGAAGAGCGTACCAGTGGTGGATTAAAATACTTGAAAGGAAAGGATATCAACTTGTTACTCCTGGAAAATCACTTTCAAGCTTACTTTAACTACTTAAGTACAGTACTTATTAGCGACCGCTATTACATGTTGCATCTCGTTCTTTATTGACTTGGACCCTAAGATAGCACTGTTTGGCCTACTGGAGGAGGAGGTGTGGCCATACCACACTCGCACCTTTCTCGAAAAGGTGCTATTTCTAGCACGTAAGGTGATAGCCATGAAATGGATGGCTGCAGAACCCCCCTCAATTCTGCACTGGATTCAAATGGTAAATACCGTAACCTCCTATGAAAAAATTATTTATCACAACAGAAGCTGTCTGACCAAATTTCAAAAAAATATGGGGTGTTTGGATGGACTCCCATTCTACCTTGTCTATGGAGTAAACCTTAGGCCTAAATTACATTCTCCTCTCCCCCCTTATTCTCCCACAGTCCCCCCCCCCCCCCCCCTCACCGACAAGCGCTTGAAGACTTGTAACTCTTTTTTATTAAAGATCGGAATAAGACAGAACAGAGTTGTTTAAAAGTTAAAAGTTTATTGCTGCAAATGTTCAACTAAGTAATTCAAGAAATACGGTAACAATCAGTGTATTAGTTTAACCATCGTATAATATTCATATATGTATGGACATGTATCTAACAAAATGTTTCTTCATTCTGTATTTCGCAATTTCTTTTTCAATAAATAAAACGAATTTAAAAAAAAAATTTTGCATCTCGTTGTAAACTGAAAATTTGTGTTTACATTTCTTATTTTTATGATTCGCTTTGAAGGACTGGAAGGAGGATTGCTGAAAACGTTGCAAAAGCTTGATGAGTACCTGAACTCTCCTTTACCTGAGGAGATTGATGAGAATAGTATTGAAGATGTAACAGTTTCCAACAGGAAATTCTTAGATGGTGATGACATGACTCTGGCTGATTGCAACCTTTTGCCAAAGCTCCATATAGTCAAGGCATGAAAGATAGAGTAGCATTGTATGGAGTGGGGAACTAGGCATTTTTAAACCTTTATTTTGGTAGGCGGCAAACCTCTTCTGTATGTCTTGCTATCCTACAGGTGGTGACCAAAAAATACAGGAACTTTGATATCCCAAAATTGATGACTGGGATCTGGAGATAGTTGAGCAATGCCTACAGCAGAGACGAATTCATCAACACATGGCCATGTGACCGAGAGATAGAAATCTCATATGGAGACGTAGCCAAAAGACTCACCAAGTGAACTGTGCTTTATATCCAGATGGAGCCTTAGGGTGGCTTCACACGAGCGTGTTTTTGTGCAAACATAAGTGCGTACATAAGTGCGCACCCATGTACATGTAAAAACACGCATGAATGCCGGTCCGTGCATTGCCATCAATGGAGCCGCGGCTGCTGCCGGCGCCTCCATTGAAGATAATGGTCTACCGGCACCCCTTAATAGTTTTTCAGGGAAGAGCTTTACATATAAGCTCTTCTGTGAAAAAACTAAATTGTAGTGTAAAAGAAAAAAAATACTTACCTGTCCATCGCTGCCATGTCCCCGCAGGGATAAAGAACACATCTGCTGCATGTGGCAGATGTTTCCTTCATCCCAGTGAGGAAAAAGAATTCCCTGCTGCACCTGCCATATCTGTGACAGATGCAGCAAAGGAATTCCTCATCCCTGCGGGGAATAAAGAATTCCCTAGGCTATCACAGCTCTCACAAATGACAGCTGCAGTAGGGGATCCAGCTGCCGGCATCCTGTAATTGTTTTTCAGGGAGGGCTTTAAATTTAAGCCCTTCCCTGAAAAACATGAAAAAATGGTGATAAAAAACATGCTCCCCTTTCTTCAGCTGCCGGGGCTCAGCCGCGTCCAGCTGGCTCTTCTCCTGCACTGCTCTGAGGAGTATTCAGAAGCGGGGATTTATAATCCCGACCTGCTGAATGGGCTGCCTCTGATTGGCTGAGCACTGTGACCAATCAGAGGCAGCTCTCAGCTATTGAATGACAGCTGAGAGCTGCCTCTGATTGGTCCCTGCGCTCAGCCACTCAGAGACAGCACTCATTCATTCATGAATTCATGAATGGGTGAGTGAGTGCTGCCTCTGATTGGTCACAGTGCTCAGCCAATCAGAGACAGCCCATTCAGCTTTTACACTAAAATTCTTGTTTTTCAGTGAAGAGCTTATATGTAAAGCTCTTCCCTGAAAAACAATTCAGGGGTGCTGGCAGACTATTGTCTCTATTGAAGACAATGCGTGCATTCCCTATGATGCACGCATGTCATATCTTTACTGGCACACCCCTGTAAAGGTTGGACATGTGAACACACCATAGGGAATGCATTGTTTCTAATAGAAGCGTGTCTTTGTGCGCACATATGCACACACAAAGACACGCTTGTGTGAAGCCACTCTTAATCCACAATAGATCTTCTCTGGAGAGTCTTGTGGGCAAAATGTCTGTGTGTTTTGTTTGTCACCGGGGACCGCGGTACGGGGCTCCGGGCTTGTGATTGTCACTATCCAGTTAAAAAAAGTCAAAAAAGTTCAAGTTTCACCTCCCCTCATGGATCAGATCCATGAGGGAGGTGAAAATACTCACCCCGGGCCCTCTGCGATGTCCTGGTCTTCCGGGACCTGAAGTCCCCTTCTGTGCATGCGCGCCCGACGTCAAAAAGTGTAAAAAAAAAAAAGTTTTAAAAAGTAAAAAAAAATGTTTTTAAAGCTTCCGTTTCATCCGTGAGGGAGGATGAAATGACGTACCTAAGGACCCTGGATTTATCCACGGACCTTACCCCAGCTTCTGCGCACGTGCCTGTCACTTAAATGGCGGTCGCATGCATTAAATGGCGGTCGCATTAAACTTTTTACCGGCGGCCTCCGTATTTGAACCCCAACGTGATCCTCCTCTGTGAGCCGGACACATGCACAGGAGTCTGGGAGCCCAGGAAATTTAAAGTCTTATTGCTCCCAGTGATCAACGGTCACTGAGATCCTGAAGCGGTGACCGGTGGCCTTGTTGAGTGGTCCCCGGTTACATGATAAATAGGTAGTGGTGTACCTTAGCCGGTCTCACATGACCGGATAGTAATTACGGATTCCGCATGCGTCTGATCTGTGGTATTAGGCAGATCAATCGCATTGGATTACACAATTCCGCTCACATTAGCGAGTTGCAATTACGTAATCCACTCGCAGAAAACAGAACGCAGCATGTTCTATTTTACCGCGGATATCCGCAAAATAGAGCCCATTATGCTCCATGGTCGCAGATATACCTGTAGCCCATATGCATCTACATTGTGTACGGGCTGAGAGTACCCGGTTCATCATTAAGCGATGGTGCAGGAAATACAAACAAAAAAAGTGTAGTGCGCATGACCGCCTGTGTGAGTAGGCAGTTATGCGCAGTACATTATGCGGCCGTACGCAGGGTCATGGCTCGGCTCAAAGCTGGAATCCGCTGCAGGCCTCCGCAAACAGTTTCCACATACGGCCACGTGAACTCAGCATTATTCAGACCGCTACTTGTAATACGTAATTTACAAGAAGCCCCGGGAATGCTCGCCTTCCTACAGTTCCAGGAGAAGCTTGTTGAGCGCCTTCTGTGTGAGACCGCCGCACCTCAGAAAGCTTGCGAAGCCTCACAGAGCGCCACTTTACACCCCATCCCTGCCGGAGAGGTCAGGAAATACTCCCCACATAGCATGAGAGGAGGGGGGATACCTGATTTTATTGCCCCATGTACCCATCCCAACCAGGCCCCCGTAATTACCCCTGTCTTCGGACATACCACACAGTTTACATTATTACTTTTATCTGAGATTTAGGGAACGCCAAAAAGGGCGTGGAGAAGGGCGGATATTTTTAGGGAGTCAATTTTTTTCCTGCACAAGTGGGCAATGGGACTGGAATTTATTGAGTTGTGCCCTGCAATCCAACTGGTGTTCCCTCCATTATAGGCCTTGCAATGTGTCCTGTAAGTAGATTAGGGCCACAATGGATAGGTTTCTGAACACGGGACAAATAAGGGTATCCAATTTGGGGTGAACGTCTTCATTCCTATGTACACTGTACAAAAAAATGGTTTTTAAATTGACACAATTGCCAAAAAAATGAAAAGCGTAATTTTTTCCTTCTGCCTTGCTTAGATTCATTCAAA
Organism: Eleutherodactylus coqui; assembly: GCF_035609145.1. Classification (NCBI taxonomy): domain Eukaryota; kingdom Metazoa; phylum Chordata; class Amphibia; order Anura; family Eleutherodactylidae; genus Eleutherodactylus; species Eleutherodactylus coqui. The sequence continues at coordinate 296,152,612 of NC_089837.1, forward strand.
CACTGTGGGGTCAAAATACGCAGTACACACCTGGATAAATTTCAGTAAGGGGTCTAGTTTTCAAAATGCTGTCATTTGTGGGGGTTCTTTATCGTTTTGGCCGCTCAGTGGCTCTACAAGTGGGCCTGAAATTTATTCAGTTGTACCCTGAATTCCAACGGGTGTTGCCTCCATTATAGGCCTAGTCATGTGTCCTGTAAGTAGATTGGGGCCACAATGGGTATGTTTGTGAACATGGCACAAACAGATATATACATTTTGGGGTGCAACTCATTTATATGTGTGCTGTACAAAAAAAATGTTTTTAAATTGACACAATTGCCAAAAAAATCATAATTTTTTCCTAATGCTTTGCTTAGATTTATTCAAACATTGTAGGGTAAAAATACGCAGTACATCCCTAGATGAATTTGTTAAGGGGTCTAGTTTTCAAAATGGGATAATTTGTGGGGGTTCTCTGTCGTTTTGGCCGCTCAAGGGCTCTACAAGTGGGCAATGGGGCCTAAATCACCTTCATGCAAAATGTCTGTTCTGAAAGCCACCGACTACTCCTTTCATTTTGGGCCCCTTTGTGCATCCAGACATAAGATTAGGGCCACAATGGGTATGTCTCTGAACACGGGAGAAACAGGGTATCCATTTTGGGGTGCAAGTCTTCATTCATGTTTGCGCTGTACAAAAAAAAAGCTGTGTTTAAAATGATAAAATTGCCAAAAAAATCATAATTTTTTCCTAATGCTTTGCTTAGATTTATTCAAACATTGTAGGGTAAAAATACGCAGTACATCCCTAGATGAATTTGTTAAGGGGTCTAGTTTTCAAAATGGGATCATTTGTGGGGGTTCTCTGTCGTTTTGGCCGCTCAAGGGCTCTACAAGTGGGCAATGGGGCCTAAATCACCTTCATGCAAAATGTCTGTTCTGAAAGCCACCGACTACTCCTTTCATTTTGGGCCCCTTTGTGCATCCAGACATAAGATTAGGGCCACAATGGGTATGTCACTGAACACGGGAGAAACAGGGTATCCATTTTGGGGTGCAAGTCTTCATTCATGTTTGTGCTGTACAAAAAAAAAGCTGTGTTTAAAATGATAAAATTGCCAAAAAAATCATAATTTTTTCCTAATGCTTTGCTTAGATTTATTCAAAAATTGTAGGGTAAAAATACACATTACACCCATAGATAAATTCATTAAGGGGTCTAATTTTCAAAATGGGGTCATTTGTAGGGGTTCTCTATGGTTTTGGCTGCTAAAGAGCTCTACAAGTGTGCTATTGGGCCTAAGAGGCCTTCAAGCAAAATTTCTGTTCTGAAAGCCACCGACTACTCCTTTCATTTTGGGCCCCGTTGTGCATCCTGACATAAGATTAGGGCCATAATGGGTATATTTATGAAAACAGGACAAACAGGGGTATCCATTCTGGGGTGCAAGTCGTTATTCATATGTGTGCTGTACAAAAAAGCTGTTTTTAAAATGACAGAATTGCCAAAAAAATGAAAATCACAATTTTTTCCTTTTGTGCACATATTTGAGATATTACAGTTGAAAATGTGAAAAAATTATAATTTTTTTAAAATGTTCACAATATTGGCACTTTTGATAAATATACACAAGTTCTATCGGTCAATTTTTACCACCTAAATGAAGTACTATATGAGGCAAAAAAACAATAGCAGAATCACTTGGATATGCAAAACCTTTACGGATTATGCTATATTAAGTGACACATGTCAGATTTGCAAAATTTGGCTCCGTCACTAAGGGGTTAACCATCAGTCATTTAAGAGGTTGTCTAACTGTAAACTACTAATGACTGGATAGCAGAATTCAGACTGACCCTATTAAAGTCAATGGGGTCCATCTGACGTCTATGAAAAAGTCAAACAACGGACTCACACAGTGCAAGTGCGAACGAGCTATTAGAATATTAGTGTTTTAGGACCTCTCTAACTTACTGGAACCCCAACAAACTCCCCCAAAACAGACCTTTTCTTGATCCATTTTGAAGGTGGAGAGATTATTGGGATTTAAATAAACAGCAGTGCTCACTCAGCAGTTTCTGTAATCCCAACTCATTTCGGATAAAGCAGTTACTCTAACGAGCATCGCTCTTCTCGAGTAACTGCTTACTGGTCCGAGCAGGCTCGGGGGGGGGGGGGGGTGAGCGGGGGGGCAGTGGGTATTAGCGGGGGGTAGAAATCAGCTCAGTGCATAAGCGCAGACAGTGGATCAGAGGAGGTCCCCAACTATCAGACCCTCACTGATTTACTACTGATGGCTTGGTCATTAGTAGAGATGAGCGAGCACGCTCAAATAAAGCAGTTACTTGTGGGAGAGATCTCTTTCTCTCTCTCTCTACCCCCCGCGTTCCTAAGTAAGAGATACTTATTTGGTATTGTAAATGCTATAAGTCTCGAATCGACGAGGATCGGCAGAGAAATACGTTTTAAGCAGGTCTGATAAGAGAATTTGAAAAAAAACTATTGGCACGAACACTCGTTATTGGTTGTATCATCCAAATAATTTGTGAGTCTTTGGCCATTTTTAGCGAGAGTTACAAAAGTGCCAGTCTAGTAAATGCTTTTGAGCTAACGCAAACGTTATTGTTTTTTGATGTGTTTTTTTGTTTTTTTACATAACAGGATATTTAATGCCTATATAATCTACAGCAATGCACTAAGGGATTTCACAAGTTTAATTATGAGTGATAGAATACTAACTGTACAAAGTTGTAATGTTTCATATATTATGTCCCTTTGTTGATAATATAAATCCATGTAGTTTGGGCTGTAAATGGGAGTACTAAAAAAATTGTCATGGGTTGTAAAATCTACTGTAGCAAAAAGGTTTCAGTGCGCAATCAATTGTTTTAGAAATATCTGACAGTTAGGTAGCGCCTAGACTTAACTTATGTTAATATCCCCTGCTTTTGGATACTTGATGAATAATGGAAAATTATATAAAGTTTTCCTAATCCTGAAAACCCTTTTATGATGTATCAAAATCTGTGAGCAAAAGTTGTAATGCCAGCCAAAAAGCATGGAAAGGGTGGCACGTAGAGATGAGCGAGCACCAAAATGCTCGGGTGCTCGTTACTCGGGACGAAATTATCGCGATGCTCGAGGGTTCGTTTCGAGTAACGAACCCCATTGAAGTCAATGGGCGACTCGAGCATTTTTGTATATCGCCGATGCTCGCTAAGGTTTCCATTTGTTAAAATCTGGGCAATTCAAGAAATTGATGGGAACGACACAGCAACGGATAGGGCAGGCGAGGGGCTACATGTTGGGCTGCATCTCAAGTTCCCAGGTCCCACTATTAAGCCACAATAGCGGCAAGAGTGGGCCCCCCCCCCCTCCCAACAACTTTTACTTCTGAAAAGCCCTCATTAGCAATGCATACCTTAGCTAAGCACCACACTACCTCCAACAAAGCACAATCACTGCCTGCATGACACTCCGCTGCCACTTCTCCTGGGTTACATGCTGCCAAACCACCACCCTCCCCCGCACGACGCAGTGCCCACAGCGCACACCAAAGTGTCCCTGCGCAGCCTTCAGCTGCACTCATGCCACACCACCCTCATGTCAGTGCATCTGCCATGAGGAGGAATCGCAGGCACACACTGCAGAGGGTTGGCACGGCTAGGCAGCGACCCTCTTTAAAAGGGGCAGGGCGATAGCCCACAATGCTGTACAGAAGCAATGAGAAATATAATCCTGTGCCACCAGGAGCTGCACACGTGGGCATAGCAATGGGGAACCTATGTGCCACACACTATTCATTCTGTCAAGGTGTCTGCATGCCCCAGTCAGACCGTGTTTTTTTATAAATAGTCACAGGCAGGTACAACTCCGCAATGGGAATTCCGTGTGCACCCACAGCATGGGTGGCTCCCTGGAACCCACTGGCTGTACATAAATGTATCCCATTGCAGTGCCCATCACAGCTGAGGTAACGTCCGATTAAATGCAGGTGGGCTTCGGCCCACACTGCATGCCCCAGTCAGACTGGGGTTCTTTAGAAGTGGACACATGCAGTTACAACTCCGTGTGGACCGACAGCATGGGTGGGTGCCAGGAAGCCACCGGCGGTACATAAATATATCCCATTGCATTGCCCATCACAGCTGAGGTAATGTCATGTTAAATGCAGGTGGGCTTCGGCCCACACTGCATGCCCCAGTCAGACTGGGGTTCTTTAGAAGTAGACACATGCAGTTACAACTCCCTGTGGACCCACAGCATGGGTGGCTCCCTGGAACCCACCGGCGGTACATAAATATATCCCATTGCAGTGCCCAGCACAGCTGATGTAACGTCAGCTTTAATGCAGGTGGGCAAAAAATGAATTGGATCACACTGTAGGCGAGGGCCCCCAAAAATTGGTGTACCAACAGTACTAATGTACGTCAGAAAAATTGCCCATGCCCAACCAAGAGGGCAGGTGAAACCCATTAATCGCTTTGGTTAATGTGGCTTAATTTGTAACTAGGCCTGGAGGCAGCCCAGTTAAAATAAAAATTGGTTCAGGTGAAAGTTTCAACGCTTTAATGAGCATTGAAACGTATAAAAATTGTTTACAAAAATTATATGACTGAGCCTTGTGGGCCTAAGAAAAATTGCCCGTTCGGCATGATTACGTCAGGTTTCAGGAGGAGGAGCAGGAGGAGGAGGATGAATATTATACACAGATTGATGAAGCTAAAAGGGCCACGTTTTTGATGGTGATAGAGAACAATGCTTCCATCCGCGGGTGCAGCCTACGTATTGTTTAGGTATCGCTGCTGTCCGCTGGTGGAGAAGTCTGGGGAAATCCAGGCTTTGTTCATCTTGATGAGTGTAAGCCTGTCGGCACTGTCGGTTGACAAGCGGGTACGCTTATCTGTGATGATTCCCCCAGCCGCACTAAACACCCTCTCTGACAAGACGCTAGCCGCAGGACAAGCAAGCACCTCCAGGGCATACAGCGCGAGTTCAGGCCACGTGTCCAGCTTCGACACCCAGTAGTTGTAGGGGGCAGAGGCATCACGGAGGACGGTCGTGCGATCGGCTACGTACTCCCTCACCATCCTTTTACAGTGCTCCCGCCGACTCAGCCTTGACTGGGGAGCCAGAAAGCTGTCAAAGGCCTTAGAGAGTGTTCCCCTGCCTGTGCTGTACATGCTGCCTGATCTCTGCGCCTCCCCTGCTACCTGGCCCTCAGAACTGCGCCTTCGGCCACAAGCGCTGTCGGATGGGAATTTTACCATCAGTTTGTCCGCCAGGGTCCTGTGGTATAGCATCACTCTCGAACCCCTTTCCTCTTTGGGTATGAGAGTGGAAAGGTTCTCCTTATACCGTGGGTCGAGCAGTGTGTACACCCAGTAATCCGTAGTGGCCAGAATGCGTGTAACACAAGGGTCACGAGAAAGGCATCCTAACATGAAGTCAGACATGTGTGCCAGGATACCTGTACGCAACACATGGTTGTCCTCACTAGGAAGATCACTTTCAGGATCCTCCTCCTCCTCCTCAGGCCATACACGCTGAAAGGATGACAGGCAAGCAGCATGGGTACCCTCAGCATTGGGCCAAGCTGTCTCTTCCCCCTCCTCCTCCTCATGCTCCTCCTCCTCCTCAACGCGCTGAGATATAGACAGGAGGGTGCTCTGACTATCCAGCGAAATACTGTCTTTCCCCGCCTCGGTTTCCGAGCGCAAAGCGTCTGCCTTTATGCTTTGCAGGGAACTTCTCAAGAGGCATAGCAGAGGAATGGTGACGCTAATGATTGCAGCATAGCCGCTCACCATCTGGGTAGACTCCTCAAAGTTTCCAAGGACCTGGCAGATGTCTGCCAACCAGGCCCACTCTTCTGTAAAGAATTGAGGAGGCTGACTCCCACTGTGCCGCCCATGTTGGAGTTGGTATTCCACTATAGCTCTACGCTGCTCATAGAGCTTGGCCAACATGTGGAGCGTAGAGTTCCACCGTGTGGGCACGTCGCACAGCAGTCGGTGCACTGGCAGATGAAACCAATGTTGCAGGGTGCGCAGGGTGGCAGCGTCCGTGTGGGACTTGCGGAAATGTGCGCAGAGCCGCCGCACCTTTCCGAGCAGGTCTGACAAGCGTGGGTAGCTTTTCAGAAAGCGCTGAACCACCAAATTAAAGACGTGGGCCAGGCATGGCATGTGCGTGAGGCTGCCGAGCTGCAGAGCCGCCACCAGATTACGGCCGTTGTCACACACGACCATGCCCAGTTGGAGGCTCAGCGGCGCAAGCCAGCGGTCGGTCTGCTCTGTCAGACCCTACAGCAGTTCGTGGGCCGTGTGCCTCTTCTCTCCTAAGCTGAGTAGTTTCAGCACGGCCTGCTGACGCTTGCCCACCGCTGTGCTGCCACGCCGCGCAACACCGACTGCTGGCGACGTGCTGCTGCTGACACATCTTGATTGCGAGACAGAGGTTGCATAGGAGGAGGAGGAGGAGGAGGAGGAGGAGGGTGGTTGAGTGGAGGAAGCATACACCGCCGCAGATACCACCACCGAGCTGGGGCCCGCAATTCTGGGGGTGGGTAGGACGTGAGCGGTCCCAGGCTCTGACTCTGTCCCAGCCTCCACTAAATTCACCCAATGTGCCGTCAGGGAGATATAGTGGCCCTGCCCGCCTGTGCTTGTCCACGTGTCCGTTGTTAAGTGGACCTTGCCAGTAACCGCGTTGGTGAGGGCGCGTACAATGTTGCGGGAGACGTGGTCATGCAGGGCTGGGACGGCACATCGGGAAAAGTAGTGGCGACTGGGAACTGAGTAGCGCGGGGCCGCCGCCGCCATCATACCTTTGAAAGCCTCCGTTTCCACAACCCTATACGGCAGCATCTCCAGGCTGATAAATTTGGCTATGTGCACGTTTAACGCTTGAGCGTGCGGGTGCGTGGCGGCGTACTTGCGCTTGCGCTCCAACACTTGCGCTAGCGACGGCTGGATGGTGCGCTGAGAGACATTGGTGGATGGGGTCGAGGACAGTGGAGGTGAGCGTGTGTGTGCAGGCCGGGAGACGGTCGTGCCTGTGTCCTGAGAGGGGGGTTGGATCTCAGTGGCAGGTTGGGGCACAGGGGGAGAGGCAGTGGTGCAAACCGGAGGCGGTGAACGGCCTTCGTCCCACCTTGTGGGGTGCTTGGCCATCATATGTCTGCGCATGCTGGTGGTGGTGAGGCTGGTGGTGGTGGCTCCCCGGCTGATCTTGGCGCGACAAAGGTTGCACACCACTGTTCGTCGGTCGTCTGCACTCTCAATGAAAAACTGCCAGACCTTTGAGCACCTCGGCCTCTGCAGGGTGGCATGGCGCGAGGGGGCGCTTTGGGAAACAGTTGGTGGATTATTCGGTCTGGCCCTGCCTCTACCCCTGGCCACCACACTGCTCTTCCAACCTGCCCTGCTGCTGCACTTGCCCCCCCCTCTGAAGACCTGTCCTCAGTAGGTGTAGCAAACCAGGTGGGGTCAGTCACCTCATCGTCCTGCTGCTCTTCCTCAGAATCCTCTGTGCGCTCCTCCCTCGTACTTACTCCAATTACTACTAGCTGAGTGATAGACAACTGTGTCTCATCGTCATCGTCCTCCTCACCCACTGAAAGCTCTTGAGACAGTTGCCGGAAGTCCACAGCCTCATCCCCCGGACCCCGGGAACTTTCCAAAGGTTGGGCATCGGTCACGACAAACTCCTCCAGTGGGAGAGGATTCGGAACCATTGCTGCCCATTCTGGGCAGGGGCCCGAGAACAGTTCCTGGGAGTCTGCCTGCTCCTCAGAATGTGTCATTGTAATGGAGTGAGGAGGCTGGGAGGAAGGAGGAGCAGCAGCCAGAGGATTCAGAGTTGCAGCAGTGGACGGCGCAGAATTCTGGGTGGTCGATAGATTGCTGGATGCACTTTCTGCCATCCACGACAGGACCTGCTCACACTGCTCATTTTCTAATAAAGGTCTACCGCGTGGACCCATTAATTGTGAGATGAATGTGGGGACGCCAGAAATGTGCCTCTCTCCTAATCCCGCAGCAGTCGGCTGCGATACACCTGGATCAGGAGCTGCGCCTGTGCCCACATCCTGACTTGGGCCTCCGCATCCTCGCCCGCGTCCACGTCCTCTAGGCCTACCCCTACCCCTCAGCATGCTGTATTACCAGTAGTGCAGAAACAGAACGCTGTAATTAAATGTGACGCTTATTGGCCTGTGGTTGGAGGCTGACTTCCCTTACGGAACGCACAGCAGAGCCAGGAAACAATTTTGCACACGCCTGTAGTTAGACGTAGGTGCGTATGACTGAGCTAGTGGAATTCACAGCGCAGAAGCAGTCAAGTGGCCAAAGGCCAGTAGTAGGCCTTAAGTATTTTGCTTCTATTTTTTTAAAATGCTGAGCTGATACAGCAGACAGATACTGTAGGCAGCGTATAATATTATGTATACTCTTTCCCTCTGGCGGGATGACAGCGATCATGTAACAGAGACAGCAGATCCAGGAAGCAATTTTGCGCAAGCTTGCTGTAACGCTTAGCTGCGTATTAATTAGGACTACTACCCCCAGCAGATAGATACTGTAGGCAGCGTATAATATTATGTATACGGTTTCCCTCTGGCGGGATGACAGCGCTGAAGTAACAGAGACAGCAGATCCAGGAAACAATTTTGCACAAGCCTGCTGTAACGCTTAGCTGCGTATTAATTAGGACTACTACCCCCAGCAGATAGATACTGTAGGCAGCGTATAATATTATGTATACTGTTTCCCTCTGGCGGGATGACAGCGCTGAAGTAACAGACAGCAGATCCAGGAAACAATTTTGCGCAAGCCTGCTGTAACGCTTAGCTGCGTATTAATTACGACTACTACCCCCAGCAGATAGATACTGTAGGCAGCGTATAATATTATGTATACTGTTTCCCTCTGGCGGGATGACAGCGCTGATGTAACAGAGACAGCAGATCCAGGAAACAATTTTGCGCAAGCCTGCTGTAACGCTTAGCTGCGTATTAATTAGGACTACTACCCCCAGCAGACACGCAGTAAACTGAAGACGGTCACAGGCAGCCCAAATATAGTATTTTTCCCCAATTTTTTGGAAAAAGCCCACTGCCTATATAGCCTGAATATCTCTTTCCCGGCCTCACCAGTACTGGCCCTATACTCTGTACAATGACTGCAGACTGCGGACGCAATGCTCTGCACGGCCGATATACAAAAAAAAATAAAATTGTGCAACACTTCTAAAAGCAGCCTCAACAGTACTGCACACGGTCAGATGTGGCCCTAAGAAGGACCGTTGGGGTTCTTGAAGCCTAAAATCACTCCTAACGCTCTCCCTATAGCAGCTCTAGCATCAGCAGCACTTTCCCTGATCTCTGTCAGAATGCATCTGTGGCGAGCCGCGGGAGGGGCCGATTTATATAATCGGGTGACACCTGATCTCGCCAGCCACTCACTGCAGTGGGGTGTTATAGGGCTTGAACGTCGCAGGGGGAAGTTGTTATGCCTTCCCTGTCTTTCTATTGGCCAGAAAAGCGCGCTAACGTCTCAGAGATGAAAGTGAAAGTAACTCGAACATCGCGTGGTACTCGTCTCGAGTAACGAGCATCTCGAACACGCTAATACTCGAACGAGTATCAAGCTCGGACGAGTACATTTGCTCATCTCTAGTGGCATGGTTTCTGAAATAAAACCAGACCCACTCTTCTAATCACAAACAAACCTGTTTGACGTCTTAAAGGGATTCTGGCACAAAGTTCATGAAGTTTGATGCAGGACTGAGCTCTGAGTCAGAGGTGGGCCATGCCGCACTCTCCTGACCTGCAGCATGCAGAGTGACTGCTCTTTCCCTATACTCAAAAGGGAGAGCTGTCAGTCTACATGATGCAGCCGGGGAGATAACCGCACAGCCTGCCTCTGTGACTTGGCATTCAGCTCCAAGTCAAACTTCATGAATCTGGTGACAGAATCTATTTAAACTAAAGGTGCATTTAGACACAAAGATGATCGCTCAAAAGATGGCTTTTGAGCAATCATTTTGCATAATTTACTAATAGGTTCTAATGCCTATTAGTACCAATTAGTAGCGTGTGAGCTGCTAGAAGATTAATTTATTCAGAGGACCACTCGCTGTTCGCTGAATAAATTCTTTGTTCTGCCGTGCTGATTACAACTGAAACAATGTAATCGGCTATTATCAGCGGTCCCCGGGCAGAACACAGCGTGCGGTCCATCTTTTCAGCTGTTCTGCTGAACGACCTATTTCAAGCCAAACATTTAAACGCAACGATTATCACTCAAAAGATAGCTTTTGAGTGAATTCTCAGCGATAATCATTGTCTAAATGGGCCTTAAGTTTTCTAATGCTTATCGTTTAGGTGTTGTCCTTTTTTCACATTCTCTCAATCCCCCATTCTTGTGGTCTTCCCCGTCAAAGTCAGTGAGCACACACCAGCTTGGAGCTTTTCATAAGGCTGTGCGTGGATCTCCCCTTCCTCTATGATAGTCCTTGTACACAGACTTACTAACAGTAATTGCAACAACATGCACACTTGTAAAGCAATAGTGACTTAATAAAACTGTTTGATATTAACCCATTTGTATATGTGACAGGTTGCTGGTTTGTACTTTTCCATGCTACCTGTCTATTTTGTTCCTTTGTAGCTTCAGGGATTTTTGAAACTGTTTAATGCTTTTATGTTAAAGTTTGCCTGAAAAGTATCCTTTACTGATTCTAAGGGTGCGTTCACACGAGCGTGTTTTTGTGTGTACTTAGGTGCGTACATACGTCCGCACCTAGGTAAGAGCAAAAACACGCGTGAATACAGCTGCATGCTTGTTGTCAATGGAGCCGCGGCTGCTGCCGGCGGCTCCATTGAAAACAATGCTCTGCCGCTCCCCTGCATTCTTTATCAGGGAAGGGCTTTACATATAAGCCCTTCCCTGAAAAGAAATATTTTAGTGCAAAAAAACCCCCCACCTCTCTGCCGCTGCCGTGACCCCCGCAGGCATGAAGAACACATCTGCCGCATGCGGCAGATGTTTCCCTCACCCGCGCTATATAAAAGAATTCCCTGCTGCTACATCTGTGGCAGATGCAGTAGAGGAATTCTTTAATTCTCAACCGCAGCTGTCAGCTGCGGTAGAGAACTCTGCTGCCGGCATCCCTTTCAATGGTTTTTCAGGGAAGGGCTTCATAAGCCAATTACAATCAGAGCTACCAGCAGGTGGGGATTTTAAATCCCCAGCTGCTGATAGCTCAGCAGCGCTACAGAGCTGGGGACAGCGGCAGAAGTCGCCGCTCAGCCCCGGCAGCCGTCAATGGCTTTTCAGGGAAGAGCTTTATAAGTCCTTCCCTAAGAAAGCCTTTCAAAAATAGTGTTAAAAAAGAAAATAGAAGATACTCACCTGCCGGGGCTCAACCGTGGCTTCTGCAGCTGACCCCGGCTCTGTAGTGCTGAGCTATCAGCAGCCGGGGATTTAAAATCCCCACCTGCTGGTAGCTCTAATTGTGATTGGCCATTGACAGCTGCCGGGGCTCAGCGGCGACTTCTGCCGCTGTCCCCGGCTCTATAGTTCTCAGCTAGCAGCATGCGGGGATTTAAAATCCCTGACTGCTGGTAGCTCTAATTGTGATTGGATGTAGCACTTCAGCCAATCACAATCAGAGCTACGAGCAGGCGGGGATTTTAAATGCCCGGCTGCTGATAGCTCAGAACTACAGAGCCGGGGACAGCGCCAGAAATCGCGGCTGAGCGCTGGCAGCTGAAGGGAGGTGAGTATTGTTTTGGTTTTTTTTATACACTTTTTTAAATAGCTTTTCAGGGAAGGGCTTATGAAGCCTTTCCCTGAAAAACCATTGACGAGAATACCGGCAGCAGGATTCTCTACCGCAGCTGTCATGTGTGACAGCTGCGGTTGAGAATTGAAGAATTCCTCTGCTGCATCTGCCACAGATTTGGCAGATGTAGCAGCAGGGAATTCTTTTAACTAGTGGTTGTGAAGGAAACATCTGCTGCATGCGGCAGATGTGTTCTTCATGCCTGCGGGGGGTCACGGCAGCGGAGGAGAGATAAGTGTTTTTTTGGGAGCGGGGGGGGGGGGGGGGGGGTTTGCACTAAAATGTTTATTTTTCAGGGAAGGGCTTATATGTGAAGCCCTTCCCTAAAAAAGAATGCAGGGAACCGGCAGAGCATTCTTTTCAATGAAGCCGCCGGCAGCAGCCATTGAAAACAATGCGTGCATTCCCTCTGGTGCATGCATGAGGCACGCACCTGCAAAGTACGGACATGGTAACACACCAAAGGGGATGCATTGTTGTAAATACAAGCGTGTTTTTGTGCGTTCGTATGAATGCACAAAAACACACTCGTGTGAACGCACCCTTATACAGTGATTTAAGGGGAAAAAAATCCCCACTGAGACTGAAGTTTTTTACTAATTTCTTTTTATATATCTACAAGAAGGGAAAACCTTTTGAATATATGCAGAGTTGTCAACGTTAGTTCTACACAGTGGGGCAGATTTTTGAAACCAAAGAGCAGTTTTCATTTTTCAAGAGCATCATTAGAAATAAAAGCTGAGCTGTGACTGCTGTCTCTGGGCAATAAAGGCGGTCCGTCTTTGACAGTCTAATAAATCTGCCCCTATGTTTATCGGTTTTCTAGTAAAATGTATACTTTAACTTGAATATGGCAATTTCAAGTTGTGAAAATTTAAATTCTGCTGTATCTTCAGGTTTTTATGTTTTTCTCTAGTTGGCAGTATGGGATCTTGAAGGTCCTATTTAAAGTTAATATTTTGCTCAGTTCAGACACACAAGAAAGTCGTTCTTTGATATAGGCTTGTATTTTGCATACTTGCGGGAAACCACCTGCTACTAAAGTAATGTACATCTTTTATCACATTAGTGTACACAGCATCATTTAAATAGTTTTCTATATGGTTAATCCAAGACTATTCTTGTGTATGTTACACATGGTACAGCGGTTAAGGGGTTCTCTAGGATTTTATACATTGTGCTAAAAATCTAGTGCTATTATATTGTGTAACATTTTTTATAAATCCTATTTCAGCTCTAATCTTGGTGTTCATAGCCAAATTGGCATTGTTATATATGTTGATGTCTGTAGATGTATTCTGCGCTACTGTCCCATAAATTAATCTGCCTGGATGAATTTATGAGAACAAGCAATGTATACCCCACACCCAAATATAAGCCAAGTGTATAAAGAAGTGTTAGTACTAAAAGCCATTTATAACATCCTAAAGAGTCTTTTAGTATCCTCACCATAAGCTTTCCCTATCACATTTAAAAGGTCGCAGCTGACTGGAGGATTGTGCTAGGTTTACACCACACTTCTGCCATGCAGTTGAGGCAAACATTTTACTGCATGCTGCAAAAAAACTATATCGTTACAACAGGATGCCACTGTCTCTATGCAGTTGAATCTTGTTGCCATTATTTACACTACCGTTCAAAAGTTTGGGGTCACATTGAAATGTCCTTATTCTTGAAGGAAAAGCACTGTACTTTTCAATGAAGATAACTTTAAACTAGTCCTAACTTTAAACAAATGCACTCTATACATTGCTAATGTGGTAAATGACTATTCTAGCTGCAAATGCCTGTTTTTTTGTGCAAAATCTACAAAGGTGAATAGAGGCCCCTTGCCAGCAACTATCACTCCAGTGTTCTAATGGTACAATGTGTTTGCTCATTGGCTCAGAAGGCTAATTGATGATTAGAAAACCCTTGTGCAATCATGTTCACACATCTGAAAACAGTCTAGCTCGTTACAGAAGCTACAAAACTGACCTTCCTGTGAGCAGATTGAGTTTCTGGAGCATCACATTTGTGGGGTCAATTAAACGCTCAAAATGGCCAGAAAAAGAGAACTTTCATCTGAAACTCGACAGTCTATTCTTGTTCTTAGAAATGAAGGCTATTCCATGCGAGAAATTGCTAAGAAATTGAAGATTTCCTACAACGGTGTGTACTACTCCCTTCAGAGGACAGCACAAACAGGCTCTAACCAGAGTAGAAAAAGAAGTGGGAGGCCGCGTTGCACAACTAAGCAAGAAGATAAGCACATTAGAGTCTCTAGTTTGAGAAGCAGACACCTCACAGGTACCCAACTGACATCTTCATTAAATAGTACCCGCAAAACACCAGTGTCAACATCTACAGTGAAGAGGCGGCTGCAGGATTTTGGGCTTCAGGGCAGAGTGGCAAAGAAAAAGCCATATCGGAGACTGGCCAATAAAAGAAAAAGATTAAGATGGGCAAAAGAACACAGACATTGGACAGAGGAAGACTGGAAAAAAGTGTTGTGGACGGATGAATCCAAGTTTGAGGTGTTTGGATCACAAAGAAGAACGTTTGTGAGACGCAGAACAAATGAAAAGATGCTGGAAGAATGCCTGACGCCATCTGTTAAGCATGGTGGAGGTAATGTGATGGTCTGGGGTTGCTTTGGTGCTGGTAAGGTGGGAGATTTGTACAGGGTAAAAGGGATTCTGAATAAGGAAGGCTATCACTCCATTTTGCAACGCCATGCTATACCCAGTGGACAGCGCTTGATTGGAACCAATTTCATCCTACAACAGGACAATGACCCTAAACACACCTCCAAATTGTGCAAGAACTATTTACAGCAGAAGCAGGCAGCTGGTATTCTATCGGTAATGGAGTGGCCAGCGCAGTCACCAGATCTGAACCCCATTGAGCTGTTGTGGGAGCAGCTTGACCGTATGGTACGCCAGAAGTGCCCATCCAACCAATCCAACTTGTGGGAGATGCTTCTAGAAGCGTGGGGTGCAATTTCACAAGCTTACCTCAACAAATTAACAGCTAGAATGTCAAAGGTGTGCAATGCTGTAATTGCTGCAAAAGGAGGATTCTTTGACGAAAGCAAAGTTTGATGTAAAAACAATGTTATTTCAAATACAAATCATTATTTCTAACCTTGTCAATGTCTTGACTCTATTTTCTATTCATTTCACAACGCATGGTGGTGAATAAGTGTGACTTTTCATGCAAAACACAAAATTGTTTGGGTGACCCCAAACTTTTGAACGGTAGTGTATATGGCATTTGTATGGATACTGTATGTCAGAAAGAAAAATGCCATTTTTTCACACTGGAGATGCAGCTGTTTAAGCATCCTGTTATAGCAGGTCAGTTCATGTTGTGTTTTGTTTTCAGTGTCCTCTTCATAACCAGTGGCCATAAGTGAGAAATTGCTTCAGTTTTGTTTATGAGCTTTTCTTATTAAGAAATAAAGTGTGGTTCTGATGTCTGAGATGTGTCTTTATTTGAGCCTCAGGCTATTCCAAAATGCAGGGGCCAAATGCCTGTATGTATGCAACAAATCACGAGGCACCCTTACATCTGGAAATGTTATCTAGAGGGGCTTCATAAAAACTCCACATACATCAATCAATGTGAAATTGTATGGTGATGGGGGTTCAGTCATTTTACTGCAAAGAAATTGCTGAGTATACAGAGATCTGATTAAAAAGCAATTAGGGCGATGATTTTGTATTTGTAATATAGAAGTGTGTCCTGACTTAACCCAGTTTACTCATGAGACCTGTGGCCAGACTAATGCACTAATGTGTTACGAATAGTGTCCAAAATCAGTGGCCTTAAGGTGTGGTTCCAGAAATTTCTTACTACTGGAAGTGTTCTAAAACTGTTTGGGACCATGATAGCCCTAACCTACATGATTCCTATAGGACCCTTTTCGCACTGTCTGCACTCTTCAACATTTTCTCAGTAGATTGAACCCTATTACTAAAAATCACAGGTCTGGCACTCCTGAGAGGTGATTATGCTGTAGGGACATCGTAGGTAGTTCTTGGTTATTTGGAACTTTAATTGGTTGACAAGTCGGTCAACCAGAGTTATCACATCCCTGTTCTGTGCGATGTTTCTCGGGACATACCCTGAAAATTGCATGACGCTGCGACAAAATCTTCAGGGTGTGGCAATATCTCTGTTAGGCTGTGTTCACACGGAGCGGCAATACTCCAGAATGTCCGCAGCGGCAATACTCCAGAATGTCCGCAGCATTTCCACGTCCAAAACAGTCAAAATCTGCAACATTGGTGCTGATATCAGATGATAGAGCACTCGCCTCCAAAGTTTTTGGCTGTCAGCACAGTGCCATCAACTGACCAGCGGCACTGCGCTCAGTACAGGGCAGCGGGTGGAGGAGTACACAGCTGATTTCAAGTCAAAATATGCGCCAATGTTGTGGATTTTGACTGTGTTTTGGATGCAGGAATGCTGAAGAATTTACGGTGGCAATTCCTGCTGCTGACACACTGCAGCATCTCCGTGTGAACATAGCCTTAGGCAGTATATCAGCCCTCCTCAGTAATGTACAGGCAGTAAGGCTGCCACTTTTAGGGTGCCTTCACACTGACGAAAAAAACATGCGAGATTTGTGTCTTGTGAGACACACGAATATGAAACCCATTCTTTTGAATGGGTTCATTCACCCTTGCGAGGTTTTACTGCATGGCACCGCATTGTGATGCTGTGCAGAAAAAAAACTGCAGCATGTCCTATCCTTCTGTGATATCGCCTAATGTTTTCAATGGGGACACCTGCAGCAGCGCTGGCCACATTGAAAACAATGGGAGAACTGTGCGATCCTCTGCTGTGGCTGTGACAGCTGCGGCAGGGGATTCCTTCATCGCTGCAGTGATGAGAGGCTGTTTCTACGTGGAAACGCCTTGTATCCATGGATGGCAAAGGGTGATATCGCCCTCGCGAAGGAGCCCTTATATGGACACTGTAACTGGCAAATTCATATGTACACTATGGGCTGATTTATCATGATTTTTTATTTTTTTTTGCTATGCTCCTTTTTCCTTTGGCGGCACAAAGTGCAACAAATTTATTAAACATTGTGTAATAAGAGGAATTTGTAGCATTTTGCGCTGGCAAAATAAAAATGTGCATATGTCCGAGGTCCCAGGGTGTGCCAAGGAAAAATCCCCACACCATCACTCCACCTCCACCAGCCTGAACTGTTGACAGCTAACAGGAAGCGATCAGTGATTCATGCGGTGTACGGTAGATTCTGATCCTCCTATCAGCATAAAGCAACAGCATTCTGCCTGAGATGTAACTGTATGCCGAGTTTTGTAGAAAAATGACAATTCTAGGGGATTGATTTCTTTTGAGCAAGAGTGTATTGTTCATCTTGCATGGTGAACACTGTCAGAAAAAATACATCATACCGAAATTGCTTCTTTTGGGGGGGGGGTCACCTTATCTCCAAGAAAGCTATTTAAAATCTGTATATACCCCAAAGTGGCATCAATAGAAACTGCAGGTTCCCCTCAAAAAAAGCCTCGACACAACCCCATCGATAGAAACATTTAAAAAATGGATGGTGGTCAGAGGATGGTGACAGACAGCAATTTCTTTTTGAAAAAAAAAAAATTTTATATTTTAAAAGTAGTCCAACAAAGAACGAGATGCATTTGGTATTGTAACTATACTGACAGAATAATGTTAACATGGCATTTTTGCTGCAAGTTGTTTACTGTAAAGATAAGACACTCCAAAAAAATGGAGAAAGTGAGTTGTTTTTTCATTTCAGCACACTTAGAATTTTATTTTACGTTTTTCAGTTCACTATATGGTACATTAAATGATACCAATGAAACACACAACTTGTCCTGCAAAAAGAAGCCCTCAGATGGTTATGTTGATGGATAAATACCGTATTTTTCGTTTTATAAGACGCACTTTTCCCCCCTCCAAAGCGGGAAGGGGGGGGGGGGGAGAGTTGCTGCGTCTTATAGAGCGAATGGGCCAAAAATTTTGTTCCGATCGCAATTTTTAGCACCATCGTGAATTTAACGCGCGAACGCGATTTAGTTAGCGCGATTGCGTGTTAAACTCGCGATCACACAAACAAATGTGCGACCAGTCTCCTCCTCACTGCTGCCCATACATACCTCTGATTGGTGGAGGCGGGGAGCAGCAGTAGTACCCGCCAGCGGTCACGACCAAACGGCTTCCTCTCTTCCACCTGCTGCACACAAGCGCCGCTGTGATATGGAGTGCCGGTTTTTCAGACCTCTGCTGCTCCCTCTGCTCCGTCACCCGGCACTAACCCTGCGCTGTCCCTGGGTGAGTTTAAATTTTTCCCGCTCTAAAACAGGGGTGTGTTCTATAGACCAGTGTGTCTAATAGAACGAAAAATACGGTAAATAAGTTATGTTTTTGTTTGAAAATGGGGAGGAAAAAACAAAAATGTAAAAACAAAAAATGGGATAATGCTACCCTACACATAATGTCATTGATGGCATATTCTGTAGTCACACTTCCCGTCATTAGTCTGTGTAGTGGGTAGTTGGTCAGTGTAGCGTGTAGTTGGTCCGTGTAGCGTCAATGTATCTGTCGGAGTAAAAAAAAAAATTTAAAAAAATTCCTGTTGTATTCCCATTTCGTAGTCACCCATCCCGTCATTAATCAGTGTCGCGTGTAGTCTGTCAGTGTAAAAAAAAAAAGAAAATAGCATGTCCTTAGCCAGTGCAGCATCAGCGTATCATTCAGTGTAAAATACACCACATAAGTTTCTGCTGTATTTCTGACCCCATCCCAGTGATCCCGCGGTTTCCTGTCCAATAAACGTTTTTCTTTGTGTGCCCAATAAATTTTTATATTACTATGGCCCGCAGGAGGTTCACTGCAGAAGAAGTGTATGCAATGATTGCATCCGTGTCTGACTCAGATAGTGGGGATGACCCCACTTTTCTGGCATTATCCGCCTCCTCATCAACATCATCTTCAGCAAGTGAGTCTGAACTCCTTGTATCCCCAAGAAGACGTCCAAGGACTGCCACTGACCCCAATGTATCTGATGCTCACTGCAGTACCCTTAAAAATTTCAGATCCTAAATCCCTGACTTTATTGGGAACTCAGGGATTCAATTTAATACCGAAGGGTTCAGAGGGAGGCATTTTTAAAAGTTTTTTTTTTTTTCCCCAGAAAACTTTATTGCCCACAGTCACCCAAACCAAGTTGTATGCCCAGTATTTTATACAAGAGAATCCCTATTCCAGCTAGGCAAGGCCTGATAAATGGACCTCTGTGGATGCATTAAAGCTAAAAAATTGGGGGGGCTTATGTTAACTATGTGGCTGGTAAAGAAGCCAACGATCAGGGCGTACTGGAGTAGAGCTTTTGTACCATACCCCAATGTTCCGCATGGCGTAGATGCGTTTTGAAAGTATCTTAAAAGTCCTGCATTATAATTTTACCCAAATTATGATCGCTTATATAAAATCCGGCCCGTAATAGAGCATTTTAACTCCAAGTTTGCCCAGAGATAAATATGTCTGTAGGAGGAGTCCCTGGTACACTTCAAAGGGAGGCTTAAGTTCTGCCTGTATCTGCCCAGTGAGAGGGCACAGTATAGCTTGAAAATGTACAAGCTGTGCGAAAGCCCATCAAGGTGCACCCACAAGCTCTGCATTTATGAGGGTAAGGATACCAAAATTGAGCCCCCAGAATGCCCCCCATGCTGGCAATAGCAGGTAAAATTGTGTGGGAACTGGTGCACCCACTGCTAGATCAGGGTTACCCACTGTACCTTGATAACTTTTATACTAGTGTCCCCTTATTTTATAGCTTACAGAGGAACAGTGGCACTGTTCAAAAAAATTAAAAAAGCCTCCCTAAGACGCTGCTTGGGCAACTGCTCAAAAGTGGTGAGAGCACAATGCAGCACCAATGTATTGTGTGTTAAATATAAAGACAAGAGGGATGTCCCTCTAGTGACCACAATACACGGCCACAGCAGTACCCCCTGCCCAGTATGAGGTACCATTACAGCGACCCCCAATCCAGAATGTGTCCTTGACTATAATAAGTACATGGGAGGGGTTGATCTATCAGACCAGGTACTGGAGCTGTATAATGCCATGTGGAAAACATGGGTGTGGTACAAAAAACTGGCCGTGCACCTCGTACAGATTGCACTGTATAATGCCTATGTACTGTATCGAGGTGCAGGCAAGGGGGGGACCTTCCTTGAATTTCAGGAGGAAGTCATCAAGGACCTAATATTTGGGGACCAGGAGGTGGGGGAGCAGCCTAGTACTTCTGGAAGCGAGGCCACGAGGATTGTACCAGGACAACACTTTCCCAGTGAAATTCCCTCCACTGCGAAGAAGGGAAGGACCCAAAAGAGATGCAGAGTGTGCTATAAACGAGGGATAAGAAAAGACACCCTTTACCACTGTGAAAAGTGCCCCATACAACCCAGCCAGTGTATAAAAAATTGTTTTAAGATCTACCACACGTCCCTGAAATTTTAATTTAATTATTGCCCTGACGTCTTACCCTGATGTACTTTGCACAGCTTGTACATAAACCACATGCCAAGTCCTTCCCTTCGGAGCCAGTTTACATCCAGATTCCTCAAACACCTGAACACATGATTGGGACAATTCTCCCCTTCCTGACTTTTATGAATGGAGTTACGCGCTTACATCAGGTGTCTTACACCCTGACGCACGCATGCGCAGACACATCATGGTATCTATGAATGGGAGATCACACGCATGCATCACGTGACTGACGCCATGGTGTCACAGTGTACGGACACATGCGCAGACACACTGCAACATCGTCAGCAATCTCGCGATATGCTACGCCCACTAATAGACCATCGGAAGCTTTCCTAAGCGATCGGAGAGAAGAGCCATTTTCCTCTAACTGTCTGTAAGACATCTCTAGTGGTTGTGTCCCACAAATCTAAAGGATTCTGATAGATTATACATGTAAAGTAAGTCCCTCCCCTCAACCATGCTCTGGTATGTAATGATTGGCTGAGATTGATGCCCTCCCCCTGGGAGGTGCCATAGTGACTATATAATGGACAGTGTCTGGGTCTATACTCAGATGCCTGTGGTTCACAATCAGAGCCACAGGCCCTATCGCTTTGTTTTATTATTTTCATCTTGAATTTTGGTGTGCTGATTTTTTTTCTCAGAGATAGGGATACTTTAAGGTTATCTATACGGCAGCATGAAAGAGAGAATTGGTCTCTTTTCTTTTGGTGTCTCGCCCTTACTGCTGTGGAAATAGACCATAATAGTGTGTTTTGCCATTGTGCACGCACTATTCAATTGTAGGCTGGATTCACACGAACATATATCGGCTCGGTTTTCACGCTGAGCTGATATACGTCATCCTCATCTGCAAGGGGGGGGGGGGAGGATGGAAGAGCCAGGAGCAGGAACTGAGCTCCTGCCCCCTCTCTGCCTTTTTCTGTGTTCTCCTATTTGCCTATTACGAGGTATTTAGTGTGTCATTCACTGGGAAGACTCTTTTTTTACGGTGCAACCTTAACCACTTAAACATTTCCTCCTGAAGCAAACGTGATTGTTGGACGTTTGAACTTTGACTCTAGCATCATAATCAGCGAGCTCTACTAAGCCAACACATCTTTTATTTTTTTGACTTTTTTTTTTTTACAATCAGGGGGCTGTTCATTTGGAAAGCTCTCCCTCAAATAGCTTCATCTCCGATAACGCTGATGTTGAGGACATATAACTAGAGATGAGCGAGCATGCTCGTCCGAGCTTGATGCTTGTTCGAGCATTAGCATACTCAAAAGTACTCGTTACTCGAGCAAGCACCATGCGGTGTTTGAGAAAATTTCACCCTCTCCTCCCCACGTTTAGTGGCTTTTTTTAGCCAATGAACATGCAGGGAAGGCTTTGGCACCTCCTGCTATAACGTGCCAACCCTGTGCACATCTATAGCAGTGATTGGCTGGCCGGATCAGGTGACCTAGCATGATAAAAACTCAGGTCACCTGATGCTCGCCTCACACGGAGGCGGGATTAGCTGAGGGACAGAGCTGCTGTGAATGAGGGAGAGCATCAGTGTAGGTTAGGAGTCGCAAACAACGTTTCATGAGCCACCTGAGTTTGTTGTGCCCAAAATCTGGACCTTTCACAGTCTCAGGGTGATGAGGGTGGGGATTTCCAAATAGTGTCTGATGATGACGATGATCATCATACACAGTTGTCTGTCAGTGAGGTGGTTGTTAGGGAAGTAAGTCTAAGGGAGGAGCAGACTGATGCTTCAGAGGAAGAGCTGGTGGATGATGAGGTGACTAACCTGACTTGGGTTGGTAAGCCTCCTGAAAACAGGACTTCAGAGAGGGAGGCAAGTGCAGCACCAGAACAGGTTGGAAGAGGCAGTGGGGTGGCCAGAGGGAGAAGCAGGGCCAGAGCAATTAATCCCACAGCTCCTCCTTGCGGCAAGCTCCCATGCAGAGGGCTAGGTGTTCGAAGGTCTGGAGGTTTTTTAATGAGAGTGCGGCTGACTGACGAACAGTGGTGTGCAACTTGTGCTGCACCAAGATCAGCAGGGGAGCCACCACTACCAACCTGTCCACCATCAGCATGCGCAGGCATATGATAGCTAAGCACCTGACAAGGTGGAATGAAGGCCATTAACTGCCTGTGGGTCACACCACTGCCTCTTCCCCTGTGTCACATGCTGGCACTGAGATGCAATTCCCCTCCCAGGACGCAGGCACGAGCGTCTCCCGAACTGCACCCACCCCTTTACATGCACGGTCCTCCACTGCCTCCACCAATGTGTCTCAGCGCAGCATTAAGATGTTCATAACACAAACATAAGAGCGCAAGCGCAAATATGCAGCCACCCACCCGCATGCACAATTTGTTAAACGTGCATATCTCCAAACTGCTGAGCCTGGAGATGCTGCCATATAGGCTGGTAGAAACTGAGGCTTTCCGCTACCGTGCCCTCACCAATGCGGTTACTGGAAAGGTCCACTTAACCACCGACAAGTGCTGGTGGGTAGGGACACTACATCTTCCCGATGGCACATTGGGTTAACCTGGTGAAGGCTGGGACAGAGTCTGACCCTGGGTCCGCTCATGTGCTACCCACAACGAGGATTGCATGTCCTACCTAGGTCATGCTTTCTCCAGCTTATTATGCCACCTCCTCCAACCCCCCCCCCCCCCCTCCTCCTCCTCCATCTCCACCTCTCATTTACCATCTGTGAGCATGTCGCCTTCAGTCAGTAGCTCAAAGCGCTGCATCACTGGCGTGGGGAAGCGCCAACAGGCCGTGCTGAAACTCCTGAGCTTTGGTGACAAGAGGCACACCGCCCAAGAGCTGTTACAGGGTTTGACGGAGCAGACAGATTTGTGGCTTTCGCCACTGAAACTCCAACCAGGCGTGGTCATGTGTGACAATGGGCGTAACCTGGTGGCGGCTCGGCAGACTAACACACATGCCATGCCTGGCCCACGTGTTCAATCTGGTGGTTCACCGCTTTCTTAAAAACGACCCCAATTTGTCTGAGCTGCTCAGCAAGGTCCGTCGCGTGTGCGCACATTTCAGAAAGTCCACCACCGCTGCTGCCACCCTCAGGACACTGCAACGGCACTTCCAGCTGCCAGTTCACCGACTGTTGTGCGACATGCCCACATGCTGGAATTCAACTTTGCACATGTTGGCCACAGTTTATGAGCAGTGTAGAGCCATTGTTGAATACCAGCTGCAACATGCCCGTTTGAGTGGTAGTCATCCCCCACACTTCTTCACAGAGTGGACATGGATGTCTGACATCTGTCAGGTGTTGGGAAACTTTGAAGAGTCAACACAAATGGTGAGCGGCGATACCGCCATCAGTGTAACCATTCCGCTGCTTTGCCTGCTGAGAAGGTCGCTACTAAGCATTAAGGCCGACGCTTTGGGGATAGAACAGGAGATGGGGGATGACAATACGTCGCTTGATAGCCAGACCACAACCAGGTCTGTTTCTCAGCACGTATTGGAGGAGGTGGAAGAGACTGCTGCCCACACTGCAGAGGGTACCCATGCTACTTCCTTCACATCTGTTCAGCGTGTATGGGCTGAGGAGGAGACAGTCCTCCTCCTAGTGAGGACAGCGATGTGTTGCGTACTGGGACTCTGGCACACATGGCTGACTTCATGTTAAGCTGCCTTTCCTGTGACCCTCGCGTTAGACACATTCTGGCCAACAGGGATTACTGGGTGTTCACCCTTCTCGACCCACGGTATAAGAACCTTTCCACTCTCATTCCCAAAGATGAAAGGAGTACGAGAGTAATGCAATACCACAAGGCCCTGGTGGAAAAGCTGATACTAAAGTTCCCATTTGACAACGCTAGCGGTAGAGGACGTAGTTCAGTGGGCCAACTAGCAGGGGAGATGAGGGTAACAGGCAGCAGGTCCAGCGCAGGCAGGGGAACATTCTCCAAGGCCTTTGCCAGTTTTATGGCACCCCAGCCAGACTATCACCAGTCCCCCCCAGTCTAGGCTGAGTAGGAGGGAAAAGTTTTAAAAAAAAAGATGGTGAGGGAGTACATAGTCGACCGTACCAATGTCCTCCATGATCCCTCTGCTTCATACAACTATTGGGTGTCAAAGCTGGACACGTGGCACGAACTTGCGCTTTTCGCCTTGGAGGTGCTGGCCTGCCCTGCCGCTAGCGTGTTATCAGAGAGGGTGTTTAGTGCTGCTGGGGGGATTATCACGGATAAGCGTACCTACCTGTCAACTGACAGCTCCGACAGGCTTACACTTATTAGGATGAACAAAGACTGGATTTCCCCAGATTTCTCTTCTCCACCGGTGGAAAGCAGCTCAACATAAAGTATCTTTAAGCTAGAACTGGTCAACCATGCACCCCCTATCACCCTAAAAAAGGGGAGAAGGAGCTTGGTCTATCCTTCGATGATCCTCCTCCTAAGCCAGCATGTCAGCACGCTGAACAGCCTATTCTTCGGAGGGCCAAAAGGCTCTGTAAAAAACATTTTTTTTCAGAGGGCTGCCTCCAGGCTCTCTTCCCCAATTTTGAAGAGGTTCACCACTAGAGTTCAGGAAACGCGATAGTTCCAGCTTCAGACGCCCGCAGAGTCCACAAATGTATCCCAGCAGTGTCCAGCTATCTGACACCAAGACAGAATGAATTGTCCTAGTTTGGCCACTCTAATTTCTTTGTAGTACATGCTGTCTTTCCCTGGGGCACTGGTTAACAAGCCCCTTGGGGAGAGGCAGGGGCTGGGACCGCCACCTGGATCCCATTAAGCAGAGCTTTTTTTCCCCCCATTTTTGTTTTTTCCTCCTCCCTTTAAAAAAAAAAAAATCGTAGCTGCTTCATTTATCTATCGACGTCGCTGTATGAGGGCGTGTTTTTTGCGGGATGAGTTGTATTTTTCGATGATACGAGTTATTGTACCACATAATGTACTGAAAAACTTTTGAAAAATTCTAAGTGGAGAGGAATGGAAAAAAACAACAACATTCCACCATCTTTCGGTGCGTTTTGTTTCTATGGCGCACAAACTGCAACAAAAATGACCTGATAACTTTATTCTATGGGTCAATATGATTACTTTTTATTTTTCTGTCGACATAGTTATGTGAGGGCTCATTTTGTATGGAATATCCTGTCGTTTCCGTTAGTACGATTTTCGCATACAATTGACTTTTTGATCGCAATTGAGATAAGGTGACCAAAAAAGGGCGTTCTTTATTATTTTTTTTTAAATTTTTTTTCAGACCACGTTCACCGTGCGGGGTAAATACATTACTTTGATAGACCGAACTTTTACGGACACAGCGATACCAAACACGTATTTTTGGTTTATTATTTTGATTTTTTTTATTGCAAATAGGGCAGAAGGTTTTTTTTGTTTTTTTTTTAACTTATTACTTTTTTTTTAAAATAATTAGTAAAACTTTATTAATCTTATTTTAACAATTTCTTTTAGTCCTCCTAGAGGACCACAACCAGCGATGCTTTGATTGCTCCTGCAGTATGATGTAATGCTATAGCATTATGTCATACTGTTTTTTGACAGGCAGTCTGCTAAGGCAGCCCTGGGGCCTTTCAGAAGGCCCCCGGCTGCCATGACACCTGCAAGGCTCCCCCAAATCTGACCGCGGGGGGTGGGAATGCAGAATTGACAGCGGCATTTGAAGGGTTAATAGCCGTGATCAGCCGAAGGGTGTGGTGTGGGGTGGGATGTCCCTCCCGGGTGTGGTGTGGGGTGGGATGTCCCTCCCTTCCCCCTGCAGCCTCACTAGCAATGCAACCCTTTATGGCTGCTCTGTAGAGATGAGCGAACGTACTCGGTAAGGGCGATTTCGCAATCGAGCACCGCGATTTTCGAGTACTTCACTACTCGGGTAAAAAGTACTCGGATGCGCTGTGGGGCGGGGGGTTGCAGAGGGGAGTGAGGGGTAGCAGCGGGCAACAGGTGGGAGCTCTCTCTCTCCCTCTCCCCCCTAGAAACCCCCCGCTCACCCACAGCGCCCCCGAGTACTTTACACCCGAGTAGTGAAGTACTCGAAAATCGCGGTGCTCGATTGCGAAATCGCCGTTACCGAGTACGTTCACTCAGATACTGCTCTGCTGTGTCAGTGCCAGAGAGTAGACTTAAGATAACTTTACACTCATCTGACTGCTCACTTAATTAAAGACTTAATTAAAACATTAAACCTGAGTTTAATAGGTTAAGTATTTTAATCTAATTTATATTCGATTTAAAATACTTTCTAGGCTTGGAAATAGTCATTAAACAGGTCTCACAGTGTTAGGAACAGAAATAAAATCATTTGACCAATTGCAAATTGCCACAGTCGCAATTTCTAGAAGTATGAATAGCCAGGACACGCTGATCAGACTTAAGTAAACGAGAGATAAAATTTCCAATTTAGTGGTGGCTGATTTTATTGGCACATCTTCTATTGTGGGGAAAATATTGTTATCATAGAATGGTAGAGTTGGAAGGGACCTCCACGGTCATCGGGTCCAACCCCCTTCTCAATGTAGGATTTACTAAATCATCCCATACAGATATTTGTCCAGCATTTGTTTGAACACTTCCATTGAAGGAGAACTCACCATGTCCCGGGGTAACCGCTTGTTGAGCTATAGTCATTTACAAAGACAATTAAATTTACGAAATCCAATAATTGCTAAGAATACATGTGAGGGCTCTTTCATACGAGCGAATATATGGCAACAGCGTTTTTATGCTTGCTCCCTATAAGCGCCTGAATGGGCATTTTTCCACAATCACGGACCGAGTTTCTCGACCATTCACACGACTGAGCGTAGTTTCAGCGAAAAAAATACGCTGCACCCTGGAAAACCATTGCTCTGCCAAAATGCTCAGGAAGACTTCCAGTACCTATATAGGAGGCATCTCTAAGCTTTTCAAAGCCTTGGATGCTGCAAAAAATGCCTCCCCCTCCCATCTTTTCCCCTGCTCCCATAAGAGTCTATGGGAGCGTCCAGCGTATATTGCCCTATATATAGTTCCAGAACTATTTTTTGGGCCACCATAAAATACACCGGACGTATTTCGTCCGCTTATGTTCCATCTTTCATGGTGCTGATGCATTTACACACTATATAATCGCCCATGTGAACTAATGCATTGGGAATCAATGCTTCACGTAAGTAGCATATATACACCCTGTTATGAAAACGCTGTATATATGCGGTTGTGGGAATGAAGCCTGAGGCAGATATCAGCACCCAGTGTCTTGCCATTTAACTATGCAACCCCCCACTACCACAACCTTAACATTTATTGACGTGTCTTTAGAACATTAAAGGGGTTGTCCCGCGGCAGCAAGTGGGGTTATACACTTCTGTATGGCCATATTAATGCACTTTGTAATATACATCGTGCATTAGATATGAGCCATACAGAAGTTATTCACTTACCCACTCCGTTGCTGGCGTCCCCGTCTCCATGGCTCCGTCTAATTTTAGTGTCTTCTTGCTTTTTTAGACGCGCTTGCGCAGTCCGGTCGTCTGCTCTGAGCACGAGCCGCTTCAGCGTGCTCGTGCGATACAGCTCTTCTGCGCATGCGCAGATGAGCTGTAAGTTCTCGGGAGCGCGCTGGAGCAGCCATTCTTCTACCATCCTCTCTTAGAGAAAGGTGCAGAAACTTGAGCAGCCGCCGAGCCTAGCCATGAAGCCGCCAATGTAAGTGAAGGGTCGGGGGTGCTGGGTGCGCTGGGAGGACTGTATAGGCCCCTGACTAACTGGCGTGGGCCGCTGCTTTACTCCGGGTGTCCTACTGCTGGGCCCCGGGGCCTACCGCTGTGGTCATGGGACTACCACTGGGCCCCGGGGCTTACATCTGTTGTCAGGGGCCTACCGCTGTGGCCGCCGCGCCTGTATTGGGGCCGCGGGGCCTGTATTGGGCATGGAAGCACACGGCAGGCACATGGAAGCACACGGCAGGCCCCCCCCCAAAAAAAAAAGCAGCACACGGCAGGCACAAAAAAAAGCAGCACACGGCAGGCACAAAAAAAAGCAGCACACGGCAGGCACAAAAAAAAGCAGCACACGGCAGGCACAAAAAAAAGCAGCACACGGCAGGCACAAAAAAAAGCAGCACACGGCAGGCACAAAAAAAAGCAGCACACGGCAGGCACATGGAGAGAACACGGCAGGCACATGGAAGCACACGGCAGGCACATGGAAGCACACGGCAGGCACATGGAAGCACACGGCAGGCACATGGAAGCACACGGCAGGCACATGGAAGCACACGGCAGGCACATGGAAGCACACGGCAGGCACAAAAACAAAGCAGCACACGGCAGGCACTTGGAAGCACACGGCAGGCACAAAAACAAAGCAGTACACGGCAGTCACATGGCAGCACACTACAGAACCAAAAAACACCGCAGCACATGGCAGGCAATGGCAGTCACATAACAATACAGGGCATGCACAAGAAATATTTCAAGCACAGACTCATTGCAGAAGGCAATGATCCTGTGCTAATACAAGCAGAAAAAAATACCGCTGAAAGGTGCTCTTACCTGGGCTTCAGTGTGGTCAAAAGAAGGGAGAAACAGCTGTTTGCTGAATTCTCCCGCAGACTCCACCTCCCGCTGTGATGCGTTCTGCCGACCAGCCAATGGGGTGGCTGGATCGGCGTTTCATTCATTAAAATTGCACGCCTCCACCGATGACGTCAGTGACCTGATCACGTGACCGGCGTCTCGGGAGCGCGGTGCACAATGGGACTTCACAGGCGCCATCTTGGGAGAAGAATTTTATAAGTTCATATTTCATCACATCGGTAAGTAGCAAGCAGTTTAAAAACCGCTTTAAAATGCTATTTTATGCCGGGGTGGGGGGGGGGGGGGGGGTGACGGGTAATGGGCTAATTTAAAATTTTGATGTTTTGCCTTGGGACAACCCCTTTAATTTTCCCAATACCATCTGGTTGATTCCTGGCACGAACTAAACCTTTTTACCAAGGACTTTAAGCAATTTTTCAGCTTCTCATTCAACAGACCACATTTTGACAGCTGCTTCTTTCTTACTGCAGATAAACTATTCTGAAATCCCAAATCTGTTTCCTGGTCAGTTTCCGAGGATTCACAGGAGGTTGCATTAGGACATTTTAAACTTGCTGTTCAGCTATCCCTGAACACTGAACAGCAGCGTTGAATGAGGGAATCTGTGTAGCGGGGGGAGAGAGAGGAGTGCGGAGCTAGAGGGCTTCCCCAAGAGCAGGAAAAGAGGGGACATGGGGGCTAGAAGTAACTACTCTCTAGCCCCACCCTGCCTCTTCTCTTGCTATGGGAGAACCCCTCTAGCCCCACCCACTGTCCCCACTACGGGGAAATTCTCCTGTAGCGGTGAGAGAAGAGTTTTCTCTGCTGATCAACATTGGTAATTACGTCCTGCAGACATGTTGGTTTTTCCCAGGTCACCAGGCACCTGATCGCATTCGCCGAATTACCCATCTCATACATTTATGCAAATCCCATCGCATCCCTGTTTTATTATCTTTAGATAATATTTTTATGTATGTCTAAGGCTGTGGCAGGGTTGCCGCAGAATTCCCACACGCATATATAAACCTGAGAACGAGATTTGCAAAAACTTTCACACACTACCGACAGTCCACTGTGGGCAAGCTGTGTGGAACCAGACATGCAGCACGGATTTCAAATCTGCAATATGTCAATTTTGGCGCAGTTTACGCTGCAGACTCTCTATTGTGAGAGATTTCCACAGCAGAATACAAGCTGAAAAGCAGTGCCAAATGGCGCTGGTTTTGAAGCAATCTTACCGCTGCGGAAATCTCACGGAATTTCCGTGCTATCCTGCTGCGGACATTTCACAAGATTTCCGTCTCATGTTAACCCAGCCTAAAAAGCCTTTGAGTTGGCCATATTTGTTTTATGTACTAGAACACTGGAAAATTGGCAAACGAGTTTCTAACATTGCTATGAATATTGTATGCTTCCCCTAAAGCATTTGTTGGATACAAGTGCTTGTTCAGACTATATCCCTATTCTCGGAGGCAGACAACAGGGATATACCCTTAACACTCCTCGTTTATTCTAGCGATTTAGCCATTAGAATATGCAATAATTCGGACATTAAAAGGAATTGAAATTGCCTCAGTCCAAAAACAAGCTTTGCATGTTTGCACAGAACATACTAATGCTAGTATCATCTCCTTATACCTCTAACCCCAAATTTGCTGGCTGAGTTATCCAGATTTGGATCATCATCTCAATGCAAAAACTAGGGAATTGAGCCCAATGTTACCCCCGCAATCACTATTACAACTTCAAGCTAATTTCCCATTTCAATGATATCTGGTTCATTAGATTATTTAGGAGAGTTGACTCACTAAAGGCCCTTTTACATGGGATGATTATCGTAGTTCATAACTCCGCAGTGCTGCGGGGTTTTGAACGATACGTCCCGTGTTAATGCAGGCAGAGACTGAATGACTGTATGATAGACGTCCAATTTTAAGCATGCTTAAAGACCAAACGACACATCGTTCAGTGTAAACAGCAGCCGCTCAGTACTAAACGACTGCTGCTTACAGTGAATAGAGGCGGGCAGAGAATTCTCCCTTCAGCAGCGCTGTGAAAATCCTCACTCCTGTGTAACAGCACAGGAGAGATTATACACGGGGATGAGTGTCAGGCATAGTGTGCCCAACACTCGTTCCGTGTAAAAGGGCCTTAACATTTATTCGTCTTTAGACACACATAATTACTCCCCCATCTCCTATGCAAGTCTCGGCTTTTTCTGCAGAGTTGAAGTAGTTTTTCATCATTATAGATAGTTTGGGAAGGAATATCATTTTCAGTGTGTATACCCTTTCTATCTCTGTAGAGTCCTCCCAATCCAAGTTTTGGGGTCTATCCGCTTTGTTTGGCACAACTCCAACCTCATGCGTATCTGGCTCCACTCTCTATAATAGATTAAAAAGATGGCCTTGGTGTCCCAAATATTCAAAAATATTACCACCTAGCCCAAATAGCTCAACTAGCCTTCCTCCATTTGCAAAGCACCACGCGCCACTGCCCATCTTTAGAAGCCCTTGAGGTTAATCCCCCCAGCATCAACTCAACCAATTTACAGACCCCCCCCCAATTATAAACCCTATCAGAAAACACTCAAAATATGGGATTCTATCAAATATTTTGGTGGCTTAATTTAATCTCATCTACCCCTACTACCGCTATATTTTCCTGGTGATGCCTCTCCTCAAATGTTTTATGTCTGGACAAGCAGAGGTCTCACCAAAATATCTTTCTTTAAAAGGGTACTCTCCCATTTCCCACCCTTCAGAAAATCTATATTCAGCTCAGAAATATTCAGATATCTAGAACTTAACACTAGAAGCAGAAACCAAAGACTGCAACAGCACGCAAAATAAATTTACTATCAGAGGTGTATATATACCTATAATCTATACTCTAACCACATTAAATAATGCAAGATTCTTGGTACATAATTAGAGTATAGATTATAGGTATATATACACACCTCGGATAGTAAATTTATCTTGCGTGCTGTTGCAGTCTTTGGTTTCTGCTTCTAGAACTCAAACACTTCATATTATTACTAGTAGTAAAAAAAAAAAAAACCCATCAAACCCCCTAGATTTCTAAAATCTACGCCAGACTAGTCCACTCTTCTTATTGTACTCAATTACCGTATATTTCCCGCTGGGAAATAGATATTGGAAATACACTTATTGAGGATGATTGGTCTCAGATTTGGGAATGAACTAAAACACAGCTGCAATATACTCATGTTAGAAACCTCCTATAAAATACTATTCCAATGGTATCTAGTTCCAACCCGAATAGGCCACGCTGTTCCGGGATACCCCTCGAATTTCGTGGCTGTCAATCTCCAGGTGGTGACATGATACACATTTAGTGGTCCTGTCTCCAAGTCAAACGACTATGGATAAGAGTATGCTTATTATTTTGGTTACAGGTTGCAATATCAGAAGGGCTCCATGGGAGGTCTTATTACGTTAAAAACCAACAAACCAAAAAACCAAATCTCTCCGGAATCACGAAGATTGGTTGTTGAGAAGAAAGAAATCAGACAATTACTCAGTCTTTGAAGGCGGCCACTTTCGGAAGTAAAAAGGTGATTAAACTGGTACTTAATAAATGAAAAAAATGACTTCAATAATTGTTGATAGCCATGAGACATTTCTAAGAGTCTGGACACCATGGGTAAACTAGATGTTCCCCGCACAAAACAATTCATATCCCTACAAATTACTGCACTAGAAAAACTAATACTTTGTGTTTTGCATTGCGACGTCACAAGAGATAAAATCCCATCCCTTCCATTTACCTTTATTCTACATCCATTAAATAATGGTACGTTGGGCCTTGGCCAGGCCATTACTTGATGGGTGACCTCATAATGGGGCCAGAGATATAAAACATAACATATCTATTAGAAGCATGATAAGTACCTATTAGTAGTTTATAATTCCTTGTCATACTATACATATTGTATATCAATATAAATACTCATCAATTACTATACTCTGCAAAGTTTTAAGATTAATAAAACACAAATGCAAAAGAAAAGAAAAAAAATAAAGGTCATGCCATTAAAAAACTTCTCCTACAAGAAACAGGCCCTAATATGGCTACGTTGACAAAAAAAATAAAAAGTTAAGTATTTCAATACAACTATGAAAAAAACAAAAAACAAAGAAAATATCTTGGTCATTAAGGTGCAAAATAGGCCCATCACTAATGGATTAGGATGCAAAGTGGATTAGAGAATCGCTGTACCGCTACACATTTCTTTACTGGATAACATTGAATGGAATAGCTTAGTCTACTAGACTATTCCAACCTGCTTTTTTCCAGAAGTATACTGACATTTACTGGATAGATTGAGGCCACAATGTTTTGACAGCAAGCAGCACTCCTTTGTCAAAAGAGGTCAGTGTATATAACCTGGAATCCACAGGTAAAGCATAGTCCAGAAAAACTTTCAAAGACAGGATGCTGAGTGCATTAAAAAAAGAAATCAAAATCAGCTTTATTCCTCATCTTGCAATGTTTCGACTAAGTTTGGCTGGCTCCACATGGGTGATAAAATCGTGCTAGATTTGTGCATTTTGAGATGCACAAATCTCACAAAAATATGATCCCCATTCATTTGAAAGGGTTCATACATGACTGATGCATTGCGAGAAGCAAAATCGTAACATGTTCATCTGGCTGCGTGATCTCACATCGCAGTCCCATTGTTTTCAATGGGGCCGACGGCAGCAGTTCCGGCCCCATTTAAAGCAATGGGAGAAACTCTGCTGCGGCTGTGACAGCCACAGCAGGGGATCCCTTCATCCCCGAAGTTGTGCAAACAGCCTTGCATATGAAACTGCCTCACATCCCTTGGTATTTCACATGGTGGGGAGCGTTATGGGAGCGGGATTCATGGCCTCATATCATGCTCGCCTATGTGAGGTTAACCTTAGTCTTTCTAAAGCATAGTATGGTTGAGAAAGACTGACATAGTAGAGACGCTTCATGATGTCGGAATAAAGCCTCTTTCACACGGGCTACAAAATCCTCGCTACAAAACGCCTGTATGTGGAGACCATGGTTTCCAATGGTTTCTTTCAGCTACAAAACATCGCTCATGTGAAAGAATCCATTGGACACCCTGGGCTTCACATACATGCGTTTTGTAGTGATGATTTTGTAGTGAGATTTTATAGCCCGTGTGAAAGAGGCCTAAGGCTGCATCCGCACGGCTACAAAATCACACTATAAAACATTGCTGTACAAAGAACCCATTGGAAACCATGGGCTTCACATTGTAGCAATGATTTTCTAGCAAGATTTTGTAGCCCGTGCAGATGCAGCCTCAAGCTGATTTTTTTTTAATGAACCCAAGATATTCTCTGAAAAAGTTTTGTTAATCTTTTGGCCTTCGTCAGACTAATGTCACCCTATAAAACATGTTTAGTGTGTACGTTGGCCCAAAGACTAAAGAACTCAAAATTAAAATTGGACAGCACAGTGTAATTTCACTATTTATTAGTATAATACAAATGTAACAGGTGTCTGAAGTCGGTTACACTTGCCATAACATGGATTCCAACTCAAGTATTTAAGAGCCTGCAGCTCTTCACAGGTTGACAGTGGAGTAGAGCAGAGGGCTACACAGCCAAGTAACTTTATAGGTCAATAACTAGCATATCAGGCAAACAGGAACACTTTCTTCCCATTGTACAGGCCAATACAACAGGAGCTATGCATCCATCAAGTATAAGACACACAGAATTTCCTGAAGGCCAGTGGCAAGCTAGTGTTTAATGAAGATACCTGCTGAGACACACCTATATTAATGCTTGTTCATGGTCATGGATTACTCCAACAGAAACTTGGATGTCTCAATATCGTACTTGAAGATACTTCTTACTTAACTGTGCTTTCCGCTTTACACATATGTATGACGTGACCAGGTAAAGTCACTTATGTACAAAACATTAAATTATTGTTTTCTTCCCCAAACATGGAAAAAATGAAAGTAAAGAACTGTCCAAAACACAAGTAAGGATATAGTAAGATACTAAGAAAAAAAAAAAAAAAAAGATGTAAGTGATGTTCATAAAATGAAGTTCAGAATGAAGAGATAAGTGCCCACGGTTGGGACCATCACTCTCTCTGCTCCATCTTCACTTTTGGTGGTTTTAAAAATGTCCGCGTTTTCTTTTCCTTTTTCCCTTTTTTGTGTGCTTGAAAATTTCTCCAACTATCAACGCGCCCATCTCTGCTTTCCTAAAAAACAAAACAAAAACACGTGAGAATTAGCATCCAGAAGCAGTAAGTAGAAAACAGAAAATTGTACTGTTGGTAATTCTATACAGCAGTAATTTAGTTGTACAGTATCCCTTTCTGAAAAAGCTGATTAAAAGCACAAACATTTACAGCACCCTAAGGCCCCTCTCACATAGCCGTTTTTTTCAGCTTTCAGCACTAAACCCAGAGGCTCCCACTGTTTGTTTTTTTTCCCCTCATTAAAGATTTTTATTAAAGTTTTGCATCAATACAGATTAAGAAAGTTTTAGTACAAACCTATTGCTATGAAATCCAACTGAATGTAATACAAATACTCCCCTAATTGCGAACAGGTTCCGTTCCAAGAACCTGTTCATAAGTACATTTGTTCGTGGCCCGAACAAATGTTTGCATGGGGCGGGATCGCGGGTGGATCCCGCTCAATACAACGCTGGGTGTTCTTACAGCGGACACCTGGCGGCAGCAGTTCCGACGAGCCGCGCCACTCGTTGGAACTGTTCACACATTAAATACCGCTCTGACAGCAGTATTTAAAGTGTGAACAGTTCCGGCGAGCAGCGCGGCTCATCGTAACTGCTGCCGCCAGGTGCCGGCTGTAAGACACAGCCGGCACCCGACGTTCAGGGGCCCTGTACAATGTCCGCAGCGGGACGTTGTGTGGTTGCTAGGCAGCCGGGGGCCTTCTGAAAGGCCCCAGGGCTGGCTATGCAGAGTGCCTATCAAGCGGGATGTGAAAGTTTTATGGTCCCCAAGTTCATGTTAACACCACAGCCCTGTTGGCCCTTTATCTGTATTATAGATTTCTCAATCTCCAGTCACACATGAACCTCT
This sequence comes from Eleutherodactylus coqui, assembly GCF_035609145.1. Lineage (NCBI taxonomy): Eukaryota > Metazoa > Chordata > Amphibia > Anura > Eleutherodactylidae > Eleutherodactylus > Eleutherodactylus coqui. The sequence goes on from NC_089837.1 coordinate 296,188,632, forward strand.
TGAAAAATTTAGGCCTGTGTTGAACGTGTCAAAGATGGTTATAAAAGAGAAAACATTTGTTTAATAAAAGATTCCTGCACTCACAGGACCCACTTATCCCACAGGTGGCACGATGTATGTACTTTCAAATGAATGTAACTTACTTTGAAGGAGGGGGTTATGATATCCACTGTTCCCCCTCCTATTTCCAATCAGCGCGTCATCACGTGTGACGCTGGAAACGTCGTCGCGTTAGTATGTACATGATGACGCGCTGATAGTAAACCACACACCCCCATTACGGGAATCAGAATGAGAGACACCGGATTTGTTTTTATATGTAAATATGGCTTGAAAAGGGTACATCCACATTCGACATAGGAGACTGCACGTGCATATCCCAAAAGGTCAGCAAAGTTTTCTTTTGCTTCCATAGGATAAGGGCGCAGAAGGTCAACAAGAGTGACTCTGCTAATACCCCAACATCGGACACAGCAACTCACCTAGGATGGTGAGGTTGCTAACTGGACCCTAGAGAACTGACATATGGCATATTGTAGAGTCATGGTACGTATTGTTTTAGGCTGATGGCAAGACTTGTGTGGAGTGCAGTACACCCATAGATGAATTCTTTAAGGGGTCTAGTTTCTAAAATGGGGACACTTGTGGGGGTTCTCTATCATTTTGGCAGTACAAGAGCTCTACAATTGGGCTGCGGGGCCCAAAAGGCCTTCAAGCAAAAATGTCTGTACTGAAAGCCACTGGCTGCTCCTTTCGTTTTGGGCCCCCTTGTGAATACAGACATAATATTTCTGAACATAGGACAAAACGGAGTATCCGTTTTTGGGTGCAAATCCTCATTTTCATGTGCACTATATAGGTCTTTAAAATTACATATTTGCAAAAATATGAAGTTTTATTTTTTCTTTTCTAAATTGCATTAACTCCTGAAATGAAACCGTGGGGTCAAAATACATTAAGGCCTTATGTCCACGGGGAAAATCAGGCCCGCCGCGGATTATTCATGCAGAATCCCACAGCGGGTCCCTCCTGTCCCGCGGACACGATGCGTAAAAATAAGAATTACTCACCTGTCCGGACGCTGCGGATCTGCCCTCCACCGCGGCCGGATCTTCTTTCTTCAGTCCAGCGGATGTGCTTGTCACGCCAGCAGCGTGCCCCGCGCATGCGCCGTGCACTCTTCTTTTTTTGAACTCCTGCTCTCCCGTGTCGGAGAGCAGGAATTCAGCTGCAGGTGTGCCGCGGATTCGGACGGCTTCAATAGAAGCCCGCAGGAGACCCGCACTAAAATGAAGCATGCTGCGGGTGTTTTCCCGTCCATGCAATCCGCGCCTCAGGGGAAAATGAAATCCGCAGGTATTTAATTACCTGCAGGTGTCCAATGCATCCCTATGGGGCGTGGATCACGCTGCGGGTGATCCACTGCGGATCTGTCCCTGTGGACATGAGGCCTAAGGGGTGCAGTTTTTAAAATGGGGTCATTTGCGGGGGTATCTATCATTCTGACACCTATGAGCCTTTGCAATCTGGGCTTGATGCAGGAAAACAAAGTGTTCCTCAAAATGTTAAAGTTAAATTTGCACCTAAATAATAAAAAAAAACAAAAAACCCACAACACTAACGTTTTTCAAATTTTCATCCAGATTAAGGTAAACAGATAGAAATATACACATCATCAAAAATCTGTACAGTAGATTTGAGATTTTGCAGCTGAAAATGTGAAAAAAACAAACAAATAATTTTTTCAAAACGTTCCCAATTTTGGCACTTAATATACATACACAAATTCTATTGGACTATTTTTACCATGTAAATTAAGTACAATATGTGGCCAAAAAAAAAAAGAAAACGATGTCAGAACCACTTGGATATGCAAAACCTTTAGGGAGTCATTCTATGTTAAAGTGACACATGAGATTTCCAAAATTTTGGTCATTATGGTGCAAACACGCAGGGCGTGGCCTAGCCATCCAGAGAAGAGCATGCGCTCAGGAGAGCTCTGTTCACAGCCAGCGTTAAATATCACCATCGATCCAGTGTCGGACCAGGGACAGTCTGCCAGGACACTGCACGGCTCTCTGGCCCTGGAGGATAATTTACAGACCTTTCAGGGTCTCAAGCAGCGAGGACCGCTGCGGCTTGCAAGACCTGAATATCCCTGGGCTCGCGTGGCAGGGCTGGTGTTTGGGAGGAGCCCGGCCGAAGCCCTACTGCCCAGCGATCGGGAGCCGCAACCGGATCGGAGAACCTGCATGGGGCAACTAATGCCTACCTCCATCACCTTGCAGCTGGGTGAGTGCCTAGCGGCAGCTCCGGAGTTTACACAGCCGGCCAAGACCCTAGCTGCGGGTCACCCGCTGCCTCTGCGTGACAGGAGCGGTGCTCCACAGGTGCCTTGGCTTTGAGACTGCTACAGTTCCAGGGCCTCGCTGAAGTGGAGAAGGAGGAGGAGGGGGAGACACGGAGAGAGGTGGAGGGGGGAAACTAAACGGTGGTAAGGAGGAACAAAAGGGAAAGTAAAAGTGGAGAGCACATAAGACACTGACGGGGTGTCCCTGCATGTTTCAGACCCCAGTGCAGAGGGGTGAAGCTGCTTTCTCCCACCCCCTCCTGTTCTCCTCACCACCTGACTAATAAAGCTGGAATCTGTGGGCCAGAGAGAAAAACACAAACTAACCTACACTTGCAGCCTTTTCTTTGTTCTACAATCCACAAAGTCTGCCCCATCTATATCTATTCATTGACTCTTGGCCTGCTCTCTGCTGAAACCTAGTGGTGGTGTAGTGTCAGTCCACTGGCATCACTGCATTATGACTATTTCTTAACAGTTATTCACTAAAGACTAAATTACATGTGAACTCCCCATGCAATACTTTAAGTCCGAGCCAACGGATATCTCCTACTGCACCCCTCCAGCGAGATGGCTCCCATTAAACAAAATAAAATAAACAAGCTGCAACAGTATGCCCGACCTGGCGCCTCAGCAGACTGCCGATCTAACGAGCCCTGCAGCCCACATCCCCTGCGGGGGCTGCACCAGTTTCACCTCCTATGTCCAGCCCAACCATTGCGGCCATATTGAAAGCAATCACAGAGAAAAACCGATGCCTTGCAATTAGACTTTAGTCTGCTGAGAACCGATGTTCAAACGCTGCAGGAACGCTCGACCAAGATTACAACCCGGGTCTCTAACCTGGAGGACACCACTACACTGCTCTCGAACCGGGTTCAGACCCTTAGCACCAGCTTTGCAGCGCAGCAGAAGAAAATTGACAAAATGGAGAACCGGCTGCGTCGGTGTAATCTCAGATTCGTGGGACTGCCAGAGGGAGAAAAGGGCAAAAAAAACCCCTGCAATTTCTTGGAATCACTCCTCAAGCAGGCATACGGCCTAGTCTTCCTTTCGCCTCTGTTTTGTGTGGAAAGAGCCCACCGTATTCCATCTAAAGCCCCGCCGCCTGGAGGACCCCCACGTACTTTCATAGCCAAATTACTCAATTACAGCGACAAAGTCTTGGCGCTTAAATCACATGAAAGATCCGCTGAAGATCGGAGTGCAAGCAGTCCGTATCTTCCCAGACTTTTCCCTGGAGGTGCAACAGAGGCGCCAAAAGTTCACAGAGGTATAGAAAGCTCTGTGCGCTAAACAGCTTGTCTACGCCATGCTGTACCCTGCTAGGCTGAAAGTGATCAAGGACAATCACTCCCATTTCTTCGAGAGTCAAGGAGATGTCCTACATTAGCTCGAGCAAAATTGAATCCTGTTTGTGAGACATTACAAAATAGTTGCCGTGGATGGCCTACTGTTTCTTCTGTATGGCAACTACTGAAGAAGGTTTTCCCCCCTTCCTTACCACTCCATACCCTTTCTCACTTCCTCCCCCCTATCCACCTACTTAGGCTCTTTGGCCAGCCACCTTTGATAGAACCGTTTTTGGTATGTGATGTGGATTGGTGTCAAATTATGCTATTCCTCTCCTCCGATTTTCCCAGCGATTTGGTGATATTAGTCTCTGTGGCCCTTTCCTGGTGGACCCTTCCTCGTGGCCAATGGCCTAAGGGGGCTTTCCCTGGGGAAACCAGCCTATATAATCAGTAACCCATATAGCCATGTCTATGTGAGCTGTGGTGATACAGCCCACGCCTACACGATTGTGTCTCATACTCTTTCACAGGGGAATCGTATGACTAGATTTGCTCTGTCTTAAAGGGGTTGTCCCGAGGCAGCAAGTGGGTCTATACACTTCTGTATGTCCATAATAATGCACTTTGTAATATACATTGTGCATTAATTATGAGCCATACAGAAGTTATAAAAAGTTTTTTACTTACCTGCTCCGTTGCTAGCGTCCTCGTCTCCATGGTGCCGACTAATTTTTGGCCTCCGATGGCCAAATTAGCCGCGCTTGCGCAGTCCGGGTCTTCAGCAGTCTTCTATGGAGCCGCTCGTGCAGAATGCAGGCTCCGTGTAGCTCCGCCCCGTCACGTGCCGATTCCAGCCAATCAGGAGGCTGGAATCGGCAGTGGACCGCACAGAAGAGCTGCGGTCCACGAAGACAGAGGATCCCGGCGGCCATCTTCAGCGGTAAGTATTGAAGTCACCGGAGCGCGGGGATTAAGGTAAGCGCTCCGGTAAACTTTCTTTACTTCCCTGCATCGGGGTTGTCTCGCGCCGAACGGGGGGGGGGGGGGGGGGGGGGGGGGTTGAAAAAAAAAAAAAACCCGTTTCGGCGCGGGACAACCCCTTTAAGTTTCTCTGTTGATCTTTGGGGGCAGGCCTAACACCCCTCACAAAGTTGCGTATTATGGGATCCAAACCGGTCCTAAGTTTGAGGGGATGAGTAGGGTTTTTTGTTATGGTTCATACGTCAAAAGATAACTATTCTGCTCTATTGCACTTTTTTTGGCGCGGCTCTTCTTTCGGTGTTATGCAGGTGTTCTGCGCAAACAATGTCCAACTCTATAGCAATGGCTAGTACGCATCTCAAGTTGATCCCCTGGAATGTTAGGGGCTTAAATTCCAAATTTAAGAAAGGCTTGGCTTTCAAATTTCTAAAGGTTCATTCTCCTCACATCATACTATTCCAGAAGACGCATTTGCAGGGCTTCAAGATACTAGCTCTTAAGAGGGCCAATACAGGCTCTGCGTATCACTCTACTTATTCCAACTATGGTCAGAGGAGTCGGTGTCCTGGTGGCTAAGTCAGCCCAATTTGTATTCTGACAAATCCACATAGATTCTGGGGGTCGGTTTCTGATCCTTCAGGGCACCTTTCATGGTCGGCTCCTCACGATAATCAATATTTGCTGCCAGGCACATACCAGATTCTTCCCCAGAAGCCTACCTGGACTTCTATAACCTACGGCAGGAATACAATTTACTACTCGCTGAGTATACCAAAAAGAAGCTTCTTTACTCGCATCACCAGGTCTTTGACCAAAGAAATTAGAACGGTCATCTGCTGACCTTTTTAACAAGAGAAGATCAGACATTGCAGCCAATCATGGTGGCGCGTGCTGCTTAGGGGACCCTAGTGGATAACCCAAAGCTAGTCAAACGTTTGCCCACTATAGGAACCTATATAATTCCAAACTCAGCTGCTCGGACCAGCTAACCATCTACCTTGACGATATCCCTTTCCCTGCGCTGAGCCAGTGTAGTGCGACTTATCTGGATGGGGGCTTGAGTACAGATGAGGTAATGGATGCCATCAAGTCACTCCCCAATAGGAAATTGCCAGGGTTGGATGGACTTCCTGGGGAATAGTATAAAAAAATGCGGATTTCCTAGCTCCCTGGCTTCTAACACTATATAATTCTATCCTGCGAGTTGGTGCCCTGCCGGACACCATGCGCAAGGCCATAATTGTCATGATCCCTAAAGCTGGAAAAGATCCTGCAGATTGTGGTTCCTATCGGCCCATCTCGTTTCTTTAGAACGACATTAAAAGTTTGGCAAAAATACTGGCGAGGAGCATAAATTCCGTTCTTCATGAGATTATTCATGCTGACCAGTCTGGTTTAATGGCTGGCAAAAGTACAGACATGAATCTGAGACGGCTTTTTGACCATCTGACATATGAACACTAACTGTGGGAAACGCACCCTGGTATTTATAGACCAGGCAAAGGCTTTCGACTCAGTAGAGTTGAAGTACTTGTGGGCAGTGATGCAACGGTTTGGATTTGGGCAAGCATTTATTAGGTGGGTAAAGATCATATATGACTCCCCAGTGGCCAGTATTAAAACCAATGTCTATGTTTCTGCCCAGTTCCCCCCTCAGTAGAGGCACACGACAAGGTTGCCCCCTATTCCCTGCCCTTGCTATAGAGCCCCTTGCGATTCGGGTCCGGACCTCACCGGTAATAAAGGGATTTAAACTTCACAATTATGAAGAGCGCATAGCACTATACGCTGATGACACCCTCTTTCTCCAGGATCCAGAGTCCTCCCTTTATTCTGCACTCGCCATTTTTGACACATTTGGCCTACATTCTGGTATTCGGGTCAATTGGAACAAAACTACTTTAATCGCGACAGACTCTGCGGTGGCTGAGCTCCCTTTGCCCGCCCCACTGAGCTGGACAGCTCAGACAACCTATTTGGGTATAAGAGTGTCGGTGAAGGTTTCTACCTTCTTTGACCTTAATTTAGTTCCCCTCCTGAAATGAGCTGAGAAAATGGTGACACGCTGGGCCTCTCTTCGCTCACTCTAGTTGGCTGAGTCAATTTGTTAAAGATGAAGCTACTAACAAAACTTTTGTACGTCCTATCCAGATGGCATGGCTCAACATCCCTCCAAGACGTCATCGGTCCACTTGCAGAATCGATGCATTTTGCTGGGCTAGAGGGTATCCTACATGATATTAGTTCCTGTTCCATGACTTTTGGCCTATCGGTTAAAATGGG